>NC_066583.1:443079678-443379678 GCF_024323335.1 Lathyrus oleraceus | reverse complement strand
ATGCATGTTTGTTTTGTATGGTGTGATCGTCTCCCCATAGGATTGTTAGGCTTCGGATAGTCTCCCGTCTGCATGTCAATTAAGGTAGCACTGTTCCTTCGTCTAGGACTGCCTTTTTGCATGAGCATCCCTAAAACACCAACAACTCATTGATTTTTCTTCTCCTAAGAACACGTTAACTTCTTCTACTACAGGCGAGTAAGTCTCCAAAGGTCGAGCATCCGGTAGATTGCGTAGTAACGTCGTTCACCCCAAAACACAACCCTTAACCCGTAGTTAGCCGAACTACGGCTTGCTCTGATTCTCTTTCCAGATGAGATACGTAGGCATAAGATGTGATGTCTTAGCGAGCACACTCCTCTTTAACCCATAGGTAGCCGAGCTATGAAGACTCTGATTCTCATATTCATATGAGATACGTATGCAGTGGATGCGACATCCGTGCGAGTCATTTTATTTTGACCCCCTTTTAGTAAATAACACATTAGATAAACCCACACCCTTTAGACAAGAACAACAAGAGTGGATCCCGTAGAGTACTACGGATGCGTAGGGGTGCCAATACCTTCCCTTCATATAATCGACTCCCGAACCCAAGATTTGGTTGCGAGACCTTGTCTTTTCCTTTCCTTATTCCAGGTTTACTTCGAGCGTTTCCTTTCCCTCCTTTGGGATAAATAACGCACGGTGGCGACTCTTCTGTCATTTTCTTTTTCGCCGGTTGTTTTTTCGCATTTCCTTATTTTTCAGGTTGCGACACTTATCAACACCCAAGTTCCATTGATATTAAGGATACAAGAACGGATCAACCATGAATCAAGGGTTTGTTGCAAGTCACGACCATGAAGTCTCGGTTAAGAACCACCTGTCGCATTACGCGAAAAACCGGCGGGAAAACAAAACAACAGAGCCGCCACCGTGCGTTATTTATCCCAAAAGAGGGAAAGGAAACGCTCGAAGTAAACCTGGAAAAGACATAGTCTCGCGACCAAAGAGGTATGGGATCGGGAGTCGGTTATGCGAAGGGAAGGTATTAGCACCCCTACGCATCCGTCGTACTCGACGTGATCCACGCACAAAAGGAAGGATAAAGGTTGCTAAAAACTGCTCGCAAACAAACAAACACTGGCTGAAAGTGACACAGGAAAACAAAAGAAACTAACTCGGCAGGATATCGCATCCTGGGCCTACGTAGTCTATCAGGCACAGACATCAGAGTCGACGTAGTTCGGGACAGGGGGAAACATGCTCGCTAGGATGTTGCATCCTATGCATACGTATCTTCTCGGACTAAAGAAGAATCAGAGCACTCGTAGCTCGGCTCACGCACGCCAAACAAAACCACACAGGAAACCGACTGCCAATCGCTGGGCTTACGTCAGACTCCACACAAATAGGCAAACATGGAAACCGAATGCCAATCGCTGGACTTACATCAGACTCCGAACCAACAAACACACACTGGAAACCAACTGCCAATCGCTGGGCTTATGTCAGACTCCAAGCACACAACAAGAGGATACGAAATGCCAATCGCTGGTCTTACATCCATCTCCTAACACACACAAAGGACAAAACAAAAAGGGCGCCCGGAGAGATCAGCTCATCTCCTGCCTACGTACCTCATCTGGTATGAGGATCAGGGCGACGTAGTTCCCCTACGCAGGGAAAGAACTTCTAACCTAACCAGAGACTGGGAAATGACAAACTAGAAGGGAGACTAACTCGAGCCTAATAGTTATCATGTAAATTCACCATGGTCCTAGGTTGAAGTTTCTATCTAACTTGCACAGGGAGCAAGCTATCCTAAACATCAACTGAGTAAACACAAGCACAAAGGCAAGCACACACACTATATACAAACAGATAGGCTCACACAAGGTTAAGCTTTAGTCAAGGGGTCATGTCAACCTCGACAAACAAGCCACTATAACAGGGTGATGTTAGCTCTTAACCCTAACATTGAGAGTTAGGGTGAAGCAGATGAAATGGGAAGTGAGGGGTGTGCCTCACAGCTCTTATCCCTGGCCTGGGAGAGCTTCAAGACAAAGAAGGTGTGGGAGTTCAGAAAGTTGGAACTCTTCTCCACATATGACTGACTCAACATGGATATTGGGTTAATATCCACAATGCATCAACACAAGGTGTGTGAGCAAAGGGATGACACATTGAATAGCAGGAGATGGATTGCACATCTCTTTTATCTGCCAATTGCCTCATAGAGGTCTTTTCCTGCTTGGCACAAACATAAACAAACACAAGCATTGCCTCTTAAGGAGGGCTTCAGACAGGTGCCTGCCCAAGTAACAGGACAGGTCTTCCAGACTACATGAAGTCAGAGAAGTTATACCTCAATGCTTATGCAACCAAGCAAAGCAAAAGCAAGTTCACAATGAACTTAAGCAACTAATGTACCTGAAAACAATCCAACTCAATCAGTACACAACTCAAAGTCAAACAGACAGACAATAGTCAACATTCAACTGTACACAGTCCAACAAGCAATGCAACAATGTGCAAGGCACAAGCTCAACTCAAATGAGCTAAGAGCCACCTACAAAACAAATCATCATTAGTCAATCATTAACCCAATAATCCAACTCAAGCAAATGAATCAATCCTCTTATGGCCATGTGCTTCTTAACCTGAAAACAACACTCAAACATAAGCACAAACCACTAGGACAAGGCCTAGGGTCAAAGAGGGAGAAATAATTCAAAACAGAACATGAAAATTGACATGAATCAACTTCAATCAAATGAGAACACAATACAAAGGGTCTTATGTCAATAGCATCAACCAAATTCATTTCACAAATCAAATGAGGCAAGGCATGCAAGTTGGAAGCACATTGAGGCAACAGAATGAACAAATGCACATTAATTCCAAAATGGTTCAATAAATCTCAAGAAAAATCATGGCTAAACAGAACCCACAACCTGATCAACACACCAAAAATCAAGGCATTTGGACAAGTTTAAGCATGTTAATCAAATTCCAGAAGGCAAGGTAAGCACAAACAAGCTCAAATAGGAACAATTTGATACATCAACTTAGCACAAGCCTAAAACAGAATTGACAAATGATAAAGACCTCAAACCAAAGCCACATTAAACTCCAGTGTGTCTAGAAACAATGTGCAAAATTCCATATCCATTTGATAAACAACCAGCATTTCACAAATCATGGAAGTTCAACACTCTTCAAAAGTTCAAACATGACTAACCAGCAAGGAAAATCTCAAACAAATCATAAATGAATCCAAAAATTCCACAAAAATTCATGATCAATCCTAACATCCAGAAGAATCACCATACAAAAAATCAAGTCATTTGGCATTTATTTGGCATGGAAAAGAAATTCATCAAGTTGAGCAAGCAAAGGTGTGACACACATTGTCACACCTACATTCAAAAGATCATAACTCAGCAATGGAACATGATAAAATTGCAAACTCAACACCATAAATTCCAGCAAGATGTCTAGTTTAAGCATACCAAATTTCACAACCATTGGATTAAATCTCATCATTTCACAAGAGATATGGCAAGCAAGGTACAAGAAAGCACACATGTGAACAATCCCTAGGCCAAAACATTTTTCATCCATGCACAATTTCTGGAAAAATAGTCAAAAAATACTAGACACAATGAGGAGCACAATGCAAAAAATCCCATGCCATTTGGATCGTCCATCATTTATTTATGAATTTTAGAAATGAATGGAAAAATAAAAAGCACATGAAAGCATGGTTTGAGTGGAGGAAGAGAAATGGAATAAAATACAATGCATATTGGAAAAGTGACCAAGGCTGGAATCGAACTGGACAGCTTTTTGAATTGAGGCGCGTTTCCTAATGAAACGCACCGTTTCATTTAATCTATGTGGCAGTGGGAAGCGCTCAGAGCCAATCATAATGCCAAGCCAGCGACAGCGTGGACCAATGCATGGACATTAACACTTAAACGCATGCAAAACACTCCAGGCACGGATCAAACACGATTCTGGGAATAAAACCCTAACATTCATACAGCCTTCATCGTGTTCTTGAGCTCAAGAACACATGTGCACAGAAATTCAAAATGAACATATCATCGGACTCGTCTTTCATCATACATCAAGGATCGAGGCTTGGTTTATTCTAATTCGTCCTATGTTCAAAGATTCGAGCAAGAGAAGTTTCATACATCAAACTTAGATCTAGCATATCTCACTCATTTCTGCATGGATTTCATGGATCTAAAGCTCAGTGTAACCACCAATGAAAGATCTACAATATGCACATAACTATTTCGTGAATTATGAGAATCGAATTCTGACCTTCAAGAAGATGCAGAAGTGAAATCAATGGATTCAGGTCTTCAAAGGCAGAAACAGTTGATCCTTAGCTCTTATATGATGGAATGGAGGAAGGTTTGATGCTCAATCATGCTTGATCTTGCTTGAATCTCCAACTGCCATTGATGGATGTAAACTTCAACAGCTTCGAATTTGCATGAAATCCTCTGAATCTTGCTTCCAAAGTGCTCAATTATACTTGTGGATGATGAACCAATCAAGAACAAAGCAATGTTTATGAAGAATTTTGATGAAAAGTGTGAGAGAACCAAGTGAAGAAAATTTCAGATCTGGAAATTATGAAGTGTTAACCCTGTTTTCTATTATGCTTAGCCTTATATATGCTCTACTAATGATGTTTGTTAATCACAATTAAGCAATGCAAGTGCAATTAGTGAAAATCAAGTGTTTATGCAAATTTGCCAATGCACCTCATGCATGAGAATCCAATGCAACAGTGCACGTTTTTTGGCATGGGAATCACTTCAAATGCTGTTTGGAGCCAAGTGCAAATGTTAGAATGTATGGACAATGCATAATTTTTGAATTTGGAATTTCCCTCCAAAATTCAAATGGAGAACCAAATATTTTTGTGATGGAAATGCATGGCTTATGATACATGAATTGGATAGTGCATGTCATGACATGAATGTTGCAAAAAGAACCACTCCATTTGGCCTTATGGTTCAAAAGTTATGCATGTTTGAAGTTCAAATTCACTTGACAATGATTGATCCATATCTTTTCAACCATACATGAGAAATTCATGTTCTTGGACTTTTTAGAAATGGGAGAACAAGATCTTAAACTTTCATGTTGGACAAAATTTCATTTGAAGCTTTCTTGATGATGTAATCCTGAGGAGAAGACCTTTCCATTTTTGGCAATTTCAAATTACAGGTCACTTACTATTTTTGGAAACTTTTCATCTGACCTCAAATTCTTCATTGTTGATGTTTGAAATGTCAAATGAGACTTGTATGGACATGAATGAGGCCTCTCTAACCATCTCCCACCTTCAAATCCATGGTTGAATGCACAGTTGACTTTGGTTGACTTTCTAGGGTTTCAGATGAATTGGTCATGAACTGATGAGCTTTGAACATCCAACCTTTGGCCAAACCACTTCAAAATGATCCCTAGGTCACATGAACACAATGAACCAACCCTAGGGCTTTGCTTCCATAGGAAATGCACTTGCTTGCTTGCACAACTGGATCTCCTGACCAGTCTTGACTGATGACTTGCACTAAGCAATGGACAATGCAATGCTATGCAGTGGACAATGCAATGCTAATGACCTAAAAATGAAAATGTATATACAAAATGAGAGGTGCAAATTTGAGGTGCTACAGCTGCCCCTATTCAATCAACTGGGAACCCGAATGGATGAGAGCAACGGCTGTCAGACTTTCAGGGTAAACAGGGATTGAATACCAAGAACCGTAGAAATTTGCACTCTGTGGGGATCCAACAGTAACTTCCACTGGATCTGATACTTATTACTGGGGATTTTGATTTTATTCTCTCAAAGGTACAGTCATATCCAGACATCGAAAGATGATGAATGGGACTTGAAATCACAACTAGACGTCAACGGACGACCAGGAAAAACTCGACGTTTATCGAAACCAACGGAGAGGTAAACAGACATCAACGGATGACTGTAGGGATGGAATACATCTAGATGTCAACGGACAACTAGGAAAAACTCGACGTTTATCGAAACCAACGGAGAGGTGAACAGACATCAACGGATGACCTGTGGGGATGGAATACATCTAGATGTCAACGGACAACTATGAAAAACTCGACGTTTATCGAAACCAACGGAGAGGTGAACAGACATCAACGGATGACTGGAAAGAAAGGCAACCATACGTCAACGGACGAATGGGAAAAACTCAACGTTTATCGAAACCAACGGAGAGGTAACCAGACATTAATGAATGACTGGAAAGAAAGGCAACCATACGTCAACGGACGAATGGGAAAAACTCAACGTTTATCGAAACCAACGGAGAGGTAACCAGACATCAACGGATGAATGGGAAAGACTCGACCAGACGCCAACGGACGAAAGGGAGAAGCTCGACCTTTATCAACACCAACGGAGAAGGAGAAGCTCGACGTTTATCGACACCAACGGAGAAGGAGAAGCTCGACGTTTATCGACACCAACGGAGAAGGAGAAGCTCGACGTTTATCGACACCAACGGAGAAGGAGAAGCTCGACGTTTATCGACACCAACGGAGAGGTAACCAGACATTAATGAATGACTGGAAAGAAAGGCAACCATACGTCAACGGACCAATGGGAAAAACTCAACGTTTATCGAAACCAACGGAGAGGTAACCAGACATCAACGGATGAATGGGAAAGACTCGACCAGACGCCAACGGACGAAAGGGAGAAGCTCGACGTTTATCGACACCAACGGAGAAGGAGAAGTCTACTGGGGAAGATACAACTAGACGTCAACGGACAACTAGAAAAAACTCATCGTTTATCGAAACCAACGGAGAGGTAACTTTGAGGGGAAAGGTATCACTATACGTCAACGGACGAATAGGAAAAACTCAACGTTTATCGAAACCAACGGAGAGGTGGCTCCTGGGGAAGGAAATACATCCAGATGTCGATAGACAACTAGGAAAAACTCAACATTTATCGAAACCAACAGAGAGGTGGCTCACTGGGGATCAAGGTCACGACAGGGAGCAGACAGGAAGGAACACCAAGGATATCGGGTTGTAGGTATGAAATAGGTGACCAACCAAAGCGTGAATTGGTTTGTGTTCCAAAACACTCACCATCCTGAAGAGGGCTAGAAAAGCAATCTTGTTAGAGGACGGACATTCGATTCCACAAGGAACACGAATCTTACTCAGTTGGGGAAACAAACAAAGGGTTCAGCCAAAGAGCGCATGAGATATATTATCCATAGCCGTCAAAACGTAGATAATATACTCACATGGAAGATTATCCATAACCGGTTTGTAGGTTGATAAATGGATAAATCGACCGACATCATCCTGACGAGAGCGAAAGCAAACTTGTTAAAGGATGGACATTCGATTCCACAAGGAATACGAATCTTACTCGACTGGGAAGAACAACACTTCGACCAAGGAGCGCATGAGACATATTATCTATAGCCGTCAAAACGTAGATAATACACTCGCATGAAAGATTATCCATAACCGGGTTGTAGGTTGATAAATGGATAAATCGACCGAAGAAGAAAGGCATCGGGATACCGAGACTAGGTATGCAAGGATGACCAATCAAAAGGGGAAACCACAAACGTTACCAGCAAACGGTGAACGAAAGAGGACCCGCTGGGGATAAAGTTGTTGACTCTGAACAATTATCCAAAAGGAAGGAAAATCAATTCCGAAACTGGATAATGATAACCACGAAGAGGGGATTACATCTACCGGTTCGTAGGTAGAAAACCACAGAACAATAACCGTCATCACTAGGATGAGCACAAAGGGTTAACTTCACAAAGGGGAGAACAGAGGATTCACATTTACCGGTTAGTAGGTAGAAGACCACACAGATAGGACTTACAACTACCAGGTCGTAGGTAGAAGCCAGCAAATTCCGCTGAGGATAAGATGAATGAGTGCCCGTTAGTAAGCAACTATTCATTTATACCACAGGGAAGCACAAGAGACAGCCACAAGAAAGCCAATTTAGGCTCGATCCAAAAAGGCAGACTGAATCAAGACTCATCCTAATGAGGAAAGAACTCAATAGAGAAAACCCATCCCGTTAAGTGTGCAGGGAGGGAATGGAAACAACTGTCATCCACGAGGATATAACTCAGTGGGGAGTGCAGAAGGAAATGACAGACCCTTTCTGCTTAAGGGGTCGACTCTATATGGAGAGATCAGACACACCCACATCTGCTAGGGGAATAGATCCAACCTGGCAAGATGCTACCAATTGGGGAGTAACACTGCTGGAGATACCCACTCAACTGAAGAGTCACTTGTTGGGAAAATACCATCCTCTCAACCATGCTGGGGAACCCAATTCTGAAATCAATCCAATGGCGTGATGCTAAACTCTTTTCAATAACCCATTCTCGGATGGTCACCACGGCCTCGGGCTAATGGATATGTTTGCAATGCTGATGCATGAGAGTTTTTTTTTTTAGCGCAATGCCCCATGATCATGGAAATGCTACACACTAATGATGCAATATGCAATGCTCATCTAAATGATGAATGCATAAAAACACATCTTCCCCAGAGACAACACCGGGGAGCTCCAGGAACTATGCTGAGGATCTCAATGCCACGTCAATTTCCACCCGACTGGGGAAAGACAATCCTTGCTGGGGATGATCTCCATTGAACCCGAACTACTTGGGGATTACTCTGCTAGGGGAGCAAATAATTCTTATCTCTACTGGGGATAACTTCACCGAACCCGATCCGCTTGGGGACCTTGCTGGGGGAAACCATCAACACAACCTCTGCTGGGAAGACAGTAACCTTCATACTTGCTGAGGGAGCACCGATCTCGAATCTGCTAGGGAGATGACACCCTCACACCTACTGGGGAAATACAACCTATTGGACACGGACCGCCCGTCGACTCGTCGAACACTGGTGTTCACCATCCCATCACAGTGTTGACTTTCCACTTTTGAGAATTCCCAGACTCGTCTGGACCCTTCTGATTCAACACCTTGTATTCCCAACTCCTCCGTACTCCACGGAGATCGAACTCCTGGGATTCATACAACTTTCCAATCTTCAGACTTTGAAGAGTCTTCTTGATTACCCTCTAGGATCGTCGTTCTTCTTTCGTCGTCTTTTCACCGTTCTTCCATCCCTTGCCCCTGATTGGACTCTGCGGGGATCTCTTGTCCAAGTATTTCATATCATAACCTGCGAGTGAGTGAACATAGCCAACAGCACCTGCAAAAGAGATCGTTAGATAAAAGCGTGCCCCAGGCGTGCCAACATTTCAACACCTAGGTCACTCAGACTTCCGAATAAGATTTCACGCTTCAAATCTTATAAGCATGCATCGGAAGGGACCTCTATGTTTCAAAATGCAAATATTCTTATCACAAATAAACAGATGTTTTCGCAATCAAAGCGGTAATGAAGACAAAACAAAATTATTTGACTGAACACGCATTTTATTGACTGAAGAGAAAAAAAGAAAAAAAAGGTGGCTCAAAACCGAGCAACACACCGGAAGCAAACCCTGAAAAGAGGTGATTGCACATAAAAGGAAAAACCTATCCTAATGGCAATGTGGAACCGTGATCTCATCGAGTTCCAGCTCGGTTACACCCCATATGTCCTCAAGACTTTCAGTGCTTTCTGCCTTCTGAACAAGACGCTTCCGATCGATCTCTGTCGGCGATTATCCAAGTCCTATCTCAAGCACAAACGATCATGCTGGACGCAGTTGTTCGTTTCATTCCCTCTTTTGCCTGGACCGCCCTTTCGGGTCTTCAGTCCACCGGGATACCCTTTTTTGCCCAAGTCGCCCTTGTGGGGTTTTCGACTTGCCGGGTGTACAAATTCTTTTCATTCTTTATCCCTAACTTTTGCCCGAACCTTCTCTTTTTTTTTTGGTTCGCCGGGATGCCCTTTTTTTGCCTGGACTCTTTTATTCTTTTCGTCCAGCGGGTCTCTTTTACGAAGTATTTTTTAACCGCGTCCGCATTCACAGGGGATGGCAAATCCTCACCATCCATGGTCGTCAACAACAAGGCTCTACTAGAGAACGCCTTCTTGACCACGAATGGGATCCATAACTGTATATCCACTTGCCCCTCGATCGTTGAGGAGGAAGGATCCTTTTCAAAACTAGCTCTCCCACGTGGTATGCACGAGGTCGCACTTTTCGGTCAACAACACGCTTCATTCACTGGGCACAACTGCCCCATGACAAGTAACTGCCAGCCTCTTTTCCTCAGTCAGGCTCAACGCGTCACACCGAGTCCTTATCCACTCAACCTTTTCCAATCAGGACCTCAAATGGTAGCACCGATTCCGTCTCATACATCTGCGAGGAAGGCGTTGCCCCAGTAAATGCACGCACCGAAGATCGATACCCAGGATACAAGCTTCGTACTCAACCACCATTTTTGGTGCATTCAAATGTAATCCGGGAAGCACTAACTCATTTATATTAACCCCATCAGACATCAGAATCCGTTCAGATTCAGGGTCAGGCCCCTCCTCCGGGATCGGTTCCTCACAATCTTTCGATTAGAGCACCTCGAGATGTCCTCATCAGGGAACTCAAACTTCCTTGGTTGATAATCCTCAATGGGTTGCGGGGCGATGTGATCAGACAATACACTCCCCTTGATTGCTTTCTGAGAGGTGTACCGTATATCGCTAATCAGTCAAACTCACCTTTTTTACCATCTCGCAACCCGTCCGGTCAATGCTAGCTTTTCAAACACATACTTGATCAGATCCATCTTGGAAATCCACAAAGTGGTATGAACCAGCATATACTGTCTCAGTCGGCGAGCAGCCTATGCTAAAGTACGGCAAGTTTTCTCGAGCAGTGAGTGTATTGTTTCACAGTCGATAAACTTTTTGCTAAGGTAAATTGCATGCTCTTTTCGACAAGACTCGTCATGCTGACCCAGTACACACCTCATAGACCCCTCGAGGGCTGTCAAGTACCAGATTAACATTTGTTCCTTCCATGGGAGACATCAGAATCAGAGGTTCCTACAACTTATTCTTTTATCTTTCAATGCCCCTTGGCAATCATTATCCACCTGACCGTTTAATCTCTTTTTTGTTTTTGGTTCAGGCATTTCTTGCATTGCTTTTTTTTCTTTTCTTTTTTCTTTCTCTTTTTTTTTTAGCAAGATCGATCTCGATTCCTCTTATCCGCTCACAATAAACCTCAGCAGTTTACCGGATAGCACTCCACAAGTGCACTGATTCGGGCTCAACCTCAGTCTGAGTTGTCTCAACCTGGTCAAACAACTTGCCCCAGTCTACCGGATGCCCTTTTTCTGTTTGGGACTTTGCTATCATGTCATCAACATAGCATTCGATTTCATGATGAATCATATCATGAAACAAAGTCACTCTGATACGTGGCACCGGCGCTCTGCTTCTCTAGAGGACAGACTTCTCTCCATGGTAGCTTGTGCACAACGACATTGGTATCCGACCCTGGCATATCCTGACACGACCAGGCGAAGGTATTCACATGCACTTTCAACAGGGCTACCATTCTGCTCTCGACTCGCCTCTGAAGCGGCCCCAACTTTCACTTCCTTTCTGACCTCGGCGGTGCTTGGAATAACAATCTTGAATCGCTCCTCGTGCGGTTGAATCACCTTATCCTCTTATTTCAACAACCTGACTAATTCCAGCAGATCACAATCTTCTTCGCCTTATTCTTCGGCATGATAAATCGGATTGTCGAAGTCATACAGAGGTGTAACCGAATTGTTATCAATGAGATCAGGAGGATAGTCGCTTTTGAGGTCGGAACAAGACAAATCAAAAGGCAAGAAAAATGAAAATAAACATTGCCATTTTTATTTTTTAAACTGCAAAAATAAATGAACAACAGGGAACACCGCTTTTAATCACAAAAACATCCATTTATTAATGATGCAAAATGTTACACAATGAAACACATGAGATGGCCCTTACAATGGACCATTACGTTTCGGGCAAAACGTATGGCTTTTATGCAAACAGAATTGAAAAACAGAAATACTACTCTTCAGGAGGAGCGACAGTGGCGATCTTTGAGGCTTTCCAGTTCCCTGGTACGCACGATTTTATCCACAACTCAAGCTCGCGGTCACTGTCTATTTCTTCACCCACTGTACAGGCGTGACCTGGATCCAGCATTCCGGCACTAACGAATGTGAACGGTGGACGACGTCCTTTGCTTTGTCTAGACGAGTCTTGGTCTGGTTGATAGCCAACCCCAAACATATCCGCTTTCACCACAATGTCTATGATCTTCCCCCAGCCTAGGGCTTCTCCGTTCTTCACCACTTCCATGGCTTGTTTGTAAGAAGAAATGGACAACTTCTTCTCTTTCTCAGCAAGAATGGCATTCTCCACCTTGACGGTTTCGACTGCCTGACTTAGTGTTTCAAATTTTACACCGTCCATTTCTGCTTCCGACATCTTCTGAGTCGTCTCCCTCATCCTTGCACTCCCATTTGTGGCGACATCCGCACAACAGTTATCAATACTAGGGAAAGCTCCACTCTGCATCAGATGTTTCTGGACCGCAGTTATTGGAATTTTTAACTGATCCTCCTCAGTCGCCTTTATTCCTCCCTTGTCCTTGGACATCACTTTCACTTTTACCGGACCATGCCTTGGTACGGGGTTAACATCCTCATTCATTATCTGTGCCAAGCTGATGGCCTTGGAGTCCACCATGTCCTGGATGACATGTTTAAAAGCCCTACAACCCTCAATGTTGTGTCCGGGTATCTCAGAATGGAACTCGCACTTGGCATTCTCATCGTAATGTGCAGGCCTCCGATGTGGTTCTACAGGAATCAATATCCTTGGCCGGACTAACCCCAGATCCCTCAACCTCCTGAACAGAAGGGTATAAGTCACAGGTGACTTATCAAACTGACGATCCGTCTTCCCCTTCTTCACTTGGCTCTTAACTTTCGGTGCTCTAGGTGGAGGTTGTCGCGGTTGTACAGGTGGATTACCGACAGGAGTAGTCACAGTGGCAGCATAAGGGTGATAATGATCCTGACCGCGTTCCTTTCTTGCCGGCACACCACTTGACTCAACCTCATTCTCGGGTTGACCATTGCCAGAGGACTTCTTTGCTACAGTGCCAGAGGGATTTTTTATTTCGGATGACGAAGCCTTTCCCTGAACTTTCTCCTCTATCAGCCATTTCTCAATCTTTTCCAATCTCTCGGCCATTGCTTTCTGCCCCAAGGCAAGCCCTTGCACAGCACTGAACAACTCCCTCATCATCTCTTTCAGTTCGAGAATGTCGGCGTTGAGTGGATCCATCAGTCTGGATTTGTTGAATCTGGCTGGATGTCTGAACGGAAGAGCTATGCGCACCGGTTGAATACTGACACCTCTAAAACAGCAAACAAGTTAATATGACTCACACATGCAATGTCTATCCGTATGAAGCATTGTCCTTTGATTCTAGCTTCATTGAGACGGATAATATTTCATCAACAACATTCTGACATCCGGATGTCTCTCAACCAGAATCTCAATCAAAAAATGGACCCTGAGTACGGATAGACATGGGTTAAATGCAGATGAATGCGAAATGGGAATGATGCAAATGCATGAATGCAGGTCACTGTGCCACCAAGTCATCTGAAGACCCATTAAGTCTCTGGACCAGTCACAGTCATCTGAGGGACTAAGTCACCATAAATCCAACTTGGGGAGTTCCGAAATAAACGGAACCGGAGATTACATTACTTATCATCACAGGAACATCCACTGAACGGACGACAACCAAATCCTCTGAACAAATACTCTCAAATTCAACCTGGGGATCCGAAATAAACGGAACCCGCTGATAGATATCACGGACAGAATTCTGGCGTGACAGAAGTAAGTACCCATAAGTTCATCTGAACCAAAGTCACCATCTGTACCTGCAAATGATTCATTCCCTCCCCACTTGCGGGTGTCATCTAGGCCAGGGTAAGGTCGAGAGAAACGCAGCATAAATAACCCTTTCAAGAATATCATCATGTGCACACCCAATGTATGCACCGATAATACCCCATCAGAGTCTGAACTGCTCGTGATATCAAGTTCCGCTAAGTGGCGCAATACCGCCCGCTTCCCATGAATCACTCTATTCCTAAGTATCCTAGATTTCACTCATAGCCTGGGTATTGGGCCTTTTACCTCTTGTAACTCCCACCCCAACAGAGAGACAAACACAGCACAACCAGCACAGATGAATATGAATGAATGCAAACATAAATGCAAACAATAAATAATGCAAACAATAAATGCAAACAATAAATAAATGAATGCAATAAATGAAACAGCAAAAGCAACCAAACCCTAACCTAGAGAGCACTAGGAGAGACTCGCTTAGGGAAGATGGACCAGCAAGAGGTCAACTTCTGTTATTCCCCAGCAGAGTCGCCAGCTGTCGCATTACGCGAAAAACCGGTGGGAAAACAAAACAACAGAGCCGCCACCGTGCGTTATTTATCTCAAAAGAGGGAAAGGAAACGCTCGAAGTAAACCTGGAAAAGACATGGTCTCGCGACCAAAGAGGTATGGGATCGGGAGTCGGTTATGCGAAGGGAAGGTATTAGCACCCCTACGCATCCGTCGTACTCGACGGGATCCACGCACAAAAGGAAGGATAAAGGTTGCTAAAAACTGCTCGCAAACAAACAAACACTGGCTGAAAGAGACACAGGAAAACAAAAGAAACTAACTCGGCAGGATATCTCATCCTGGGCCTACGTAGTCTATCAGGCACAGACATCAGAGTCGACGTAGTTTGGGACAGGGGGAAACGTGCTCGCTAGGATGTCGCATCCTATGCATACGTATCTTCTCAGACTAAAGAAGAATCAGAGCACTCGTAGCTCGGCTCACGTACGCCAAACAAAACCACACAGGAAACCGACTGCCAATCGCTGGGCTTACGTCAGACTCCACACAAACAGGCAAACATGGAAACCGAATGCCAATCGCTGGACTTACATCAGACTCCGAACCAACAAACACACACTGGAAACCAACTGCCAATCGCTGGGCTTATGTCAGACTCCAAGCACACAACAAGAGGATACGGAATGCCAATCGCTGGTCTTACATCCATCTCCTAACACACACAAAGGACAAAACAAAAAGGGCGCCTGGAGAGATCAGCTCATCTCCTGCCTACGTACCTCATCTGGTATGAGGATCAGGGCGACGTAGTTCCCCTACGCAGGGAAAGAACTTCTAACCTAACCAGAGACTGGGAAATGACAAACTAGAAGGGAGACTAACTCGAGCCTAATAGTTATCATGTAAATTCACCATGGTCCTAGGTTGAAGTTTCTATCTAACTTGCACAGGGAGCAAGCTATCCTAAACAGCAACTGAGTAAACACAAGCACAAAGGCAAGCATACACACTAGATACAAACAGATAGGCTCACACGAGGTTAAGCTTTAGTCAAGGGGTCATGTCAACCTCGACAAACAAGCCACTATAACAGGGTGATGTTAGCTCTTAACCCTAACATTGAGAGTTAGGGTGAAGCGGATGAAATGGGAAGTGAGGGGTGTGCCTCACAGCTCTTATCCCTGGCCTGGGAGAGCTTCAAGACAAAGAAGGTGTGGGAGTTCAGAAAGTTGGAACTCTTCTCCACATATGACTGACTCAACATGGATATTGGGTTAATATCCATAATGCATCAACACAAGGTGTGTGAGCAAAGGGATGACACACTGAATAGCAGGAGATGGATTGCACATCTCTTTTATCTGCCAATTGCCTCATAGAGGTCTTTTCCTGCTTGGCACAAACATAAACAAACACAAGTATTGCCTCTTAAGGAGGGCTTTAGACAGGTGCCTGCCCAAGTAACAGGACAGGTCTTCCAGACTACATGAAGTCAGAGAAGTTATACCTCAATGCTTATGCAACCAAGCAAAGCAAAAGCAAGTTCACAATGAACTTAAGCAACTAATGTACCTGAAAACAATCCAACTCAATCAGTATACAACTCAAAGTCAAACAGACAGACAATAGTCAACATTCAACTATACACAGTCCAACAAGCAATGCAACAATGTGCAAGGCACAAGCTCAACTCAAATGAGCTAAGAGCCACCTACAAAACAAATCATCATTAGTCAATCATTAACCCAATAATCCAACTCAAGCAAATGAATCGATCCTCTTATGGCCATGTGCTTCTTAACCTGAAAACAACACTCAAACATAAGCACAAACCACTAGGACAAGGCCTAGGGTCAAAGAGGGAGAAATAATTCAAAACAGAACATGAAAATTGACATGAATCAACTTCAATCAAATGAGAACACAATCCAAAGGGTCTCATGTCAATAGCATCAACCAAATTCATTTCACAAATCAAATAAGGCAAGGCATGCAAGTTGGAAGCACATTGAGACAACAGAATGAACAAATGCACATTAATTCCAAAATGGTTCAATAAATCTCAAGAAAAATCATGGCTGAACAGAACCCACAACCTGATCAACACACCAAAAATCAAGGCATTTGGACAAGTTTAAGCATGGTAATCAAATTCCATAAGGCAAGGTAAGCACAAACAAGCTCAAATAGGAACAATTTGATACATCAACTTAGCACAAGCCTAAAACAGAATTGACAAATAATAAAGACCTCAAACCAAAGCCACAATAAACTCCAATGTGTCTAGAAACAATGTGCAAAATTCCACATCCATATGATAAACAACCAGCATTTAACAAATCATGGAAGTTCAACACTCTTCAAAAGTTCAAACATGACTAACCAGCAAGGAAAATCTCAAACAAATCAGAAATGAATCCAAAAATTCATGATCAATCCTAACATCCAGAAGAATCACCATACAAAGAATCAAGTCATTTGGCATTTATTTGGCATGGAAAAGAAATTCATCAAGTTGAGCAAGCAAAAGTGTGACACACATTGTCACACCTACATTCAAAAGATCATAACTCAACAATGGAACATGATAAAATTGCAAACTCAACACCATAAACTCCAGCAAGATGTCTAGCTTAAGCATACCAAATTTCACAACCATTGGATTAAATCTCATCATTTCACAAGAGATATGGCAAGCAAGGTACAAGAAAGCACACATGTGAACAATCCCTAGGCCAAAACATTTTTCATCCATGCACAATTTCTGGAAAAATAGTCAAAAAATACTAGACACAATGAGGAGCACAATGCAAAAATTCCCATGCCATTTGGATCATCCATCATTTATTTATGAATTTTAGAAATGAATGGAAAAATAAAAAGCACATGAAAGCATGGTATGAGTGGAGGAAGAGAAATGGAATAAAATACAATGCATATTGGAAAAGTGACCAAGGCTGGAATCAAACTGGACAGCTTTTTGAATTGAGGCGCGTTTCCTAATGAAACGCACCGTTTCATTTAATCTATATGGCAGTGGGAAGCGCTCAGGGCCAATCATAATGCCAAGCCAGCGACAGCGTGGACCAATGCATGGACATTAACACTTAAACGCATGCAAAACACTCCAGGCACGGATCAAACACGATTCTGGGAATAAAACCCTAACATTCATACAACCTTCATCGTGTTCTTGAGCTCAAGAACACATGTGCACAGAAATTCAAAATGAACATATCATCGGACTCGTCTTTCATCATACATCAAGGATCGAGGCTTGGTTTATTCTAATTCGTCCTATGTTCAAAGGTTCGAGCAAGAGAAGTTTCATACATCAAACTTAGATCTAGCATATCTCACTCATTTCTGCATGGATTTCATGGATCTAAAGCTCAGTGTAACCACCAATGAAAGATCTACAATATGCACATAACTATTTCGTGAATTATGAGAATCGAATTCTGACCTTCAAGAAGATGCAGAAGTGAAATCAATGGATTCAGGTCTTTAAAGGCAGAAACAGTTGATCCTTAGCTCTTATATGATGGAATGGAGGAAGGTTTGATGCTCAATCGTGCTTGATCTTGCTTGAATCTCCAACTGCCATTGATGGATGTAAACTTCAACAGCTTCGAATTTGCATGAAATCCTCTGAATCTTGCTTCCAAAGTGCTCAATTTTACTTGTGGATGATGAACCAATCAAGAACAAAGCAATGTTTATGAAGAATTTTGATGAAAAGTTTGAGAGAACCAAGTGAAAGCGAGCTCAGGAACTCCAATGTCAAGTTCCTATAAGTCACGTGCATAGCATCTATATATTCATCCCACTGTAACCGATTGCATAAGTGCCTGACACTAGGCTCAATGCCTAATGCCTCCATGCAGCTCGAGTTGGGATATCTAGTAGGCAGCATCGGGCGCTGTGAAAGCTTGGTGTAGCACTGCTCTTGAACTGGGTCACGAAATATTACTAGCATAGTGTCGATATTCTCCATTCCTGAAAAGTTAGATTAGAAACAGAGGACACCTGAAATCACAAATATTTTAACTGTTAGTCTCCATATAGATATACACATATATATATATATATATATATATATATATATATATATATATATATATATATATATATATATATATATATATATATATATATATATATATATATATATATATATATATATATATATATATATATAACAAATAAAAATATAAATTAAAAAGAGTAAAAGTAAAGGAAAAGAAGTCATGGGTTGCCTCCCATGCAGCACTTGTTTAACGTCGTTAACTTGACGATTCGAACTTTATACGTTAGAGGTAGGAACTGGAGGGTCGGTCAGAGTTTGGTCATGACATTCTGTGGGTATGTCACCTCCTTGGTATTGCTTCAGTCTTTGCCCATTTACCACAAATGGATTACAGGAGTTGTTCTGGATTTCAACTGCTCCAGATTTCAGGATTTTGGACACCTCAAAGGGGCCTGTCCATCTCAAACGCAGCTTACCTGGAAAAAGACGTAATCTCGAATTGAAGAGAAGAACAGAGTCTCCTATATTAAATTCCTTTTTCACGATCCTCTTGTCGTGCCAAGTTTTGGTTCTCTCCTTGTATATAACGGCATTCTCGTAAGAGTTCTGACGAAGTTCCTCCAATTTGTGAATGTCAAGGATTCGCTTCTTTCCAGATGCTAGGTAATCCAAATTTAGGGTCTTGATGGCCCAATATGCCTTGTGCTTGAGTTCAAAAGGTAAGTGGTGTGACTTCCCGTAGACCAACTGGTACAATGTAGTTCCATTTGGGGTTTTGTAAGCAGTTCTGTAAGCCCACGGTGCTTCTGCTAGCTTTTCAGACCAATCTTTTCTAGATATTGATACAGTTTTCTCCAAGATCTGCTTAATCTCTCTGTTGGATACTTCTACTTGACCATTAGTTTGGGGGTGATATCGTGTTGCTACTCTGTGTTTCACTCCATATTTCCTTAGGAGTTTATTAAATATTCTGGATATAAAATGTGATCCACCATCGCTTATGACAAGTCGTGGAACTCTAAATCTGGGGAAGATATTGTTCTTGAACATCTTGATGACTACTCTTGTGTCGTTGGTGGGTGCGGCTATAACTTCTATCCACTTGGGCACATAGTCAATTGCCACCAAAATGTACTTGTTCCCCAATGAAGATGGAAAAGGTCCCATGAAATCAATACCCCAAACGTCAAATAATTCTACTTCTTGGATGTTCTTCAAAGGCATTTCGTCACGTCTTGAGATGTTCCCAACATGCTGGTACCGGTCACATCGGACAATATAAGCATGGACATCACACCATAATGTCGGCCAATAAAGACCAGCTTGAAGGATCTTAGCGTATGTCTTGGATGTGCTTGAATGTCCACCATAGGGTGAAGAATGACAATGCTCTATGATGTTTCTGGCTTCTTCTTCCGGGATGCAACGTCAAAATATGTTATCAGATCCCCTTTTGAAAAGGAGTGGTTCGTCCCAGTAGAAGTGTCTTATATCTTTAAAGAACTTCTTCTTCTGTTGATAGTTGAGGTCAGGTGGTATGATATCAGCGGCTAGATAGTTCACAAAATCAGCGTACCATGGTACTTTGCTAATCTCTGAAATTGTCCCAAGGTTGTCTCTATCAGGTTCAAGGGGAGCGGTATCTATCTTAGCTATCAGTCTGTCATAAGTGAAGTCTTCATTTATAGGTAAATGATCTGGCTTTAAATGATTTGATCTGGAAAGATGGTCAACAACTACGTTTTCTGTTCCTTTTTTGTCTCTAATGTCTAAGTCGAATTCTTGTAGCAAAAGGATCCACCTGAGTAATCTAGGTTTTGCATCCTTTTTGCTCAGAAGGTAACGGATAGCTTCATGGTCTGTATAGACTATAATCTTAGATCCTACAAGATAAGACCTAAATTTATCGATTGTGAAAACTACAGCTAGGAGTTCCTTCTCTGTTGTTGTATAATTTAATTGAGCGGCATCTAGGGTTCTAGTAGCGTAATATATTACGTGTAGTTTCTTATCTTTTCTTTGCCCTAAAACAGCTCCTATAGCGAAAACGCTAGCATCACACATTATTTTGAAGGGTTTAGTCCAATCCGGGGTTTGTAGAATGGGTGCTGAAATTAATGCTTGTTTTAACTGATTAAAGGCTTTGATGCATTTTTCATCGAAAATAAATTCGATGTCTTTCATCAGAAGGCCGGTCAGGAGTTTTGTTATTTTAGAGAAGTCTTTTATGAGGTGCCGGTAGAAACCGGCGTGTCCAAGGAAACTACGGACTTCTCTAACTGTCTTAGGAGGGTTAAGGTTTTCTATAACTTCTATCTTTGCTCTATCGACCTCAATGCCTCTTTCAGATATTATATATCCTAACATTATGCCTTCTTTGACCATAAAGTGGCACTTCTCCCAGTTTAACACAAGGTTAACTTCTACGCGTCTCTCTAGGATTTTCTCAAGGTTGATAAGGCAGTCTTCAAAGTTTAATCCACACACCGAGAAGTCGTCCATAAATACTTCCATGATTTCGTTGAGATAATCTGCGAAGATTGACATCATACAACGTTGGAAAGTAGTTGGCGCATTACAGAGTCCAAACGACATTCGTCTGTAAGCAAATGTTTCGTAGGGACAGGTAAAGGTTGTTTTCTCTTGATCCTCGGGGTGAATGGGTATTTGGAAAAATCCAGAATATCCATCAAGATGACAAAAGTAAGAGTGTCTGGAAAGACGCTCCAGCATTTGATCTATGAGTGGAAGGGGGAAATGGTCTTTCCTAGTTGCCTTATTAAGCTTCCTATAATCTATGCACATACGCCATCCGCCTTCTATGTGTTTAGCAACATGCTCTCCCTTTTTGTTCTGCACGATTGTGATGCCTCCCTTCTTGGGTACCCTATGTAGAGGACTTACCCACTTACTATCAGAAATCTGATAGATTATACCAGCTTCCAGTAGTTTAAGGACTTCCTTCTTTACTACCTCGCTCATCACAGGGTTGATTCTTCTCTAATGTTCTCTGTAAGGTTTCGAATCCTCCTCTAGTGAGATCCTATGCATACACACGAATGGGCTAATACCTTTTAGATTAGAGATGTTGTACCCTAAGGCAGAGGGGTACCTTCTTAAAACGTTCAAGAGTCGATTCGTCTCGTCTTGGTTTAAGGTGGCACTAACTATTACTGGGCGGTTCATTTCTTCATCCAAAAACTCGTAGCTTAGGTTCTTGGGTAGTTCCTTAAGTTCTTGGGCTGGTTTTTGAGAATTAGGTGAAGGGTCTGGAGTAAGGTCCAGACATTCGTTAGTGTGAGGTTCTGTTTCCTCTAACTCGTCATCCTTTTCATTCGGGTTTGAAAATGGTTCGATCTTAGGTTCTCCCTGATCAAATCCTCTTATGCACTCATCTATGATATCGATCGCATCACATGCGTCTCCTAGAATTGGTGCCATTAGGAATTTCGAAAGAATGAAATCGATCTTTTCGTCCCCTACTTCGAAGGTTAATTTCCCTCTTTTGACATCTATTATAGCTCCGGCCGTTGATAAGAATGGTCTACCTAAAAAGATAGGGATATCTTTGTCTTATTTTATATCCATGACCACAAAGTCTGTTGGGATATAAAGTTGACCGATCCTAACTGGGATGTCTTCTAAAATGCCTACAGGATACTTAACAGACCTATCGGCTAATTGTAGGGACATCTTAGTTGGTTGCAATTCTCCTAGATTTAACCTCTTACATACAGCTAAGGGCATTAAACTTACACTAGCGCCTAAATCTAGGAAAGCTTTGTCGATCACATGACTTCCTAAAATGCAAGGTATAGAAAAACTACCAGGGTCTTTCTCCTTCTTAGCAAGTTTATCCTCAGAAATAAAGTTGCATTCCAAGGGTTTTGGATCGTTGAGCCTACGCTTGTTAGTCTAGATGTCTTTGAGAAATTTGGCGTAAGACGGAATTTGGGTGATAACTTCGGTAAAAGGAATCTCTACATGAAGCTTTTCTATCATTTTTATAAATTTTTGATATTGGTTGTTGACTTTGGCTTGTTTAAGTCTTCGCGGATATGGGATTGGTGGTTTATACGGGGGTGGTGGTTTATAAGTTTTATCCTTGGCTTCACCTCCTTGGTTGGTTTGTTTCTCGAATTCCTCCGGTTCCTCTTCTTGGTCGGTAGGCATATTCTCTTTAGAAGTTTTGGACACGCTCATTGCTGGGTTCTGAGGCCCTTCGTAAGCGGTCCCACTTTGTAACGAGATAGCGTTAGCTTGCCCTCAAGGGTTTGGTTGAGGTTGTCTAGGAAATTGGCCTCCAGGTGTAGTTTGTGGAGCTTGGTTTTGTGCTACCTGTGAGATCTGGGTTTCAAGCATCTTGTTGTGAGTGATTATCTGATCAACCTTGGTTCTTAATTGCGTTATAAGTTTGTTTACGTGAATGTTTTGGTTTAGGAATTCTTTATTTTGCTGAGTCTGGCCCGATATAAAGCTTTCCATGATCTTCTCAAGGTTAGACTTTTGGGGAACATCTTGCATAGGTTGATTTGGTTTTTGGGCTTGATAACCTTGCGGTCTCTGAGGTGCATTATTTTGGATAGGGTTCTGGTTTTTATAGGAGAAATTCGGATGATTCTTCCATCCAGGGTTGTAAGTGTTTGAAAATGGGTTACCTTGGGCGTAATTCACTTGGTCGATATTTAGTTCGTTCAAGAGGTTACACTCTGCTGATCTGTGTCCTTTATATCCATAGAGTTCGCACTCTGTGTGGACTACTGCTACGGTGTTAGTGTTTGTAGACATATGTTCGATCCTAAGGGCTAAAGCGTCCATTTTCGCTTGCATCATGTATTCCACCTTGGGTCTCCTTTTTCTCTATTGATGCTCGTTCAGTTCCCCATTGATAATGGTTTTGGGCCATATCCTCAATTAGGTCACAAGCTTCTGGATAAGGTTTGTTCATCAGCGCGCCACCTGCGGCAGCGTCGATGCTCACCTTGGTGTTATAATGGAGTCCATTATAGAAGGTATGAACGATCAACCATTGTTCTAGGCCATGGTGTGGGCAGACTCTTAATAGCTCTTTATATCTCTCCCAAGCTTCGAAAAGCGATTCTCCTTGGTTTTGAGCAAATCTAGTTATTTGGTTTCGAAGAACGGCAGTCTTACTAGGGGGGAAATATCTAGCAAGGAATACTCTCCTAAGGTCTTCCTAGGTAGTTATTGAATTAGCTGGAAGTGAATCTAGCCATGAACGTGCTATATCCCTGAGGGAGAAAGGAAATAATCTTAAACGGATCGCATCGGGTGAAGCGCCGTTAGATTTAAAGGTGTCGGCTAGTTGGATAAAAACTTTTAAATGTTGATTCGGGTTCTCAGTAGCGAGACCCGCGTATTGATTTTGTTGCACTAATTGCAACAAAAATAGTTTTAGTTCGAAATTGTTAGCAGGTATAAGGGGGTTTACTATACTCGAACTAGGTTCCTCATCAGAGGGTTGGGCAAATTCCTTAAGAGGTCTCCTATCGTGATTCTCGGCCATAACTTTCTTAATTCGGATGAGTAAGAGGCGTGTACGAGTATAACGTTCGGGTTCCTCTAAAGGATCTACTAAATTTCTGGTACTACGGGTTCTTCGCATTTACCGGCTAATAATGCCTTAGTCTATACGGTGTAACAACAGGGTACGAAATTTGACGAAGTTGGTCCCCGGCAACGGCGCCAAAAACTTGATCGTGTTGATTCGCAAGTGCACGAATTACGTCAAAGTAATATAAAAGAATATCGATCCCACAGAGACCAATCATCAATCTATCGATTACTATCGTTATGGTGTTTATCTAAGGCGGTATAAAAGAGATATTGGGTTTGAAAAACAACGGTAAATAATGAATGCAGGTAAAGACAAGTTGAATGTAATTCACGTCAGTTAAGTGATGTTTCGATTGTCTAAATAGAACTACTTATGAGGCAATATTTTCTACTCTTGAAAAGAATCCATTTAACAGGAACTGTCGCTTTCGCATATTCAGAACCGAGTTTACCCTTAAATTAAGGCCTTTTATTGTCACTTATAAAAGGTGCGCAGAACGCTAAAGTAGTAAACCTATTTTTAAGAAATGAGACTCGTAAACTTAGTTGAAAAGTGATTTTGATTTGGAAAGTTTACCCAAGGAGTTTACTGATTTTAAACCTATCAACACGTCAGAAAATAGTTTCAAAAATAGCTTTTCCTTAAAGTGATAAAGATTCCTAGTTACTAAGCCAGGATGCTTTCGCACTCCTTGAATAGTTAAAACTAACCAAGTTTGTTTTAGAAAACTCAAGTTAAAAGTCAAAACAGCCTTTAAAGTATTTCTACAGATTTCAATATGTGAAACATTACTTTAACCGCGATCCTTACATTCTAACCTTTAAAAGATTTAGCCAGACATGGTAACACAAACGAACACAACGGTGTTAATCATGATGAAAGGTTTGTTTTAAAATGTGAGGCGTATAGAGCGAGTAAAGTGCGTAAAATAAATAAAGTAAAGCGAGTGCGGAAAGTAAATAAAATAAAGCGAGTGCGGAAAGTAAATAAAGTAAAGCGAGTGCGGAAAATAAATAGAGTAAAAGTGATGCGGGAAATAAATAAAGTAAAAACGATGCGGGAAATAAATAAAATAAAAGCGATGCGGGAAATAAATAAAATAAAAGCGATGCGGGAAATAAATAAAATAAAAGCGATGCGGGAAATAAATAAATAAAGCGATAAATAAGAACCTGCTCCAAATGGAGGCTTCAATTCTGGTACAAAAATAAACCTCTGACTCCTGAAGCTAAATACGATAGCAACTCGAAGTGACCCAACTCAGTCTTACAAAGGTGCGATAACCCCCCGGTGTGACGGATTATCGCTATTACAAATGATAAATATATGCTTAGTGTTATAAAACTAAGTTGGATCATTAGAAAAATAAATAGAATGAGCTATTTATAGAGATTTTCAGCAGTTTGTAAAGACCATGGTGCCCTCCAACTTCTCCTTAGTGGGACTTAGTGGGAACATGATTAACAAAGGTGGCGCCCGCTATCCCTTCATGGCGTCCGCCATGTGTGTAAATGGGGTGGATCATGGGAACATGGCAGTTACCTCGTAGTTAAGGGCTGATGACTCATGGCTTCCTCTATAGTGGTCGTCATGTGCAACGCCATGTGTGTAATTTTGCCGAAAAACCCTAATTTTAAGTCTTTTTGCTTCGTTTTTTCTAAAAGAGTCCGAAAGTGCTAAATATCTGAAAACAAGAGAAAAGAGAACATAATACAAACAAAATGATAATAAAGTCCTAATAAACATGTGAAATCCAAGTCAAAAACATGGTGTAATTCGGTGTGATCAAGTACCACAGTTTTTTGGATCATAAAACTTCTCAATGTATGCTTTTCAAGGATTTGGTGTACAAGGCATTGGAAGAAGGAAGATTGCAATTTAGTGAGAAGCCAAAGGCTTTAATGCAAGTGGATGCTGATCCACTCAAGACTGGAGAGGCCCACTATAATGAGCATGTCGAGATCCTTATGGTGGAAGCTACTTATGGCTTCAACATAAATGTCGATAAAGCTGAACAAATTCCTGCAGTTGTTGATAAAGAAATGCAACTGATGTACGCTCAGGCTGAAGAGGGAATGACTGACTTCTTAGAGTGTTGCAAGCTAAGTGACTATAAAACAATATTATGCCCCGGGTATAGTGATGTTTTTGATGATGAGGCAACAAAGAAGCTCAAAGACACTGGAATGCACGATCCCAAGAAAAGCAAGGGAGGAACATCATCTACTAGGTTCACTTTTGACAAACGATGCGTTCCTCGCAGAAACGAAGAATACAGAAGGCAGTTTTGATAGCTTCATCAAAGGACTTATCGTCCTCCAGCAAACGTATCCAAAGGAAAATGGGTGAAACCCTTAAACCAGAAGGGAGAAAATCAACCAAAATGGAAAGTGGTCAACCCAAAGATAGGGTTGCCAGACCAAAACAATACTAATGTGTCGAAGGGTCATCCACATGTCCCTCGGAACTACAAAGGAAAAAACCCTATTACACATACGCAATGAAGGCGTCATAAAAGAAAGAAGAAGGCTAAATGTGAAGCCATAGGGTTGAAGCGTGAAGCCTCTGAGCCGAAGAAGGGAGTCTTTGGCACAAACACTCAAAAGAAACCTTTCACAAGGAGATTGGGTGAAAAGGACAAGAAAATTACTAATCAAAGATTGTCCTTAAGGATTGTACATTGAGGAAAATATGGGGCGAACACAAGGGAGAAAACTCCTTAATTCACCCCTCAACCAGAGGAGGAGATTCCTTAGTACACCCCTTAACCAAGGGACAAAACATCTTAATATAATCCTCATCTAGATGATGAGATGGTAGAGGATAACTTTAACGAAGAGTATGAAGACGACCTCCTGATAAATTATGGCATAGTCTCCATACTCCCTATAGAATATGATTGAGTGTCGGAGGTATCAGAGATGGAAGAGGAATGTGCACAAGATGAGGCGGAAAATTAGAAGTCGCTATGTTGTCATGTAATGAATAATGGAGTTGTCAAGGAATAAAAATCCATATTTGAAAAGCCAGATGTTGGGACGATGTATCATATGAAACCTTTGTTCATAAGGGCGGAGGTGGATAACATGGTCGTCAACAAGGTCTTTGTTGATGAAGAAGTTGTTTTCAACTTAATGTCGTATTCCTTGTTCAAGAAAATAGGGAAGCCAGATGCATATGTTTGACCCCATAACACGGTCCTGTCAAACTATGAGGGCAAGACTAACCATACCCTGGGGGTGATCCAGGTCGAACTCTCAGTTAGTACTACAACTAGGCTAATATTGTTCGTGGTAATTGCGTTTAATGCAAATTACAGTTTTCTACTTGGACATGAATGGATACATGGTATAGGTGGAATTCCATTAACCTTGCACCAAAGTATTTTCATATGATGCCAGAATAGCATAATAGATAACATTGAGGCCGACCAAAGTTATAACATGGCTGAAGTTAACAAGGTTGGTAAGAAACACTTCGACAAAAACTTGGCAAAAATCCCGCCATGTTATGCAGTAGAGGAGGTTTACACTCCTCAGAAAGATGTCATATATTTTCTAAACCTCCACCCCAATCATGGTTTTATCTAGGATAAGGAAAAGGTAGGAAACCAGTATGTCGAATAGGGAAGTGTCACACCCAGTGGGTGGACAATGGTTGGTGAAAATGACTACTGAGTCAAACTCGTTGGCTCGAATTTCGGCTTTTATGACCGAAAATAAACTAAATTCGACTGTGGAGACTGAAGCATTGCAAAATATGGCTCTTGAAGCCATTGTAGAAAATTCTGAAAAAATCGAAGATGGCCTTTTGGACCAAACAACAGCTTTAGAAAGCTGAAGGCTTGATTGTATCTATGACAATGAGCCTTTGGAGTTTGAAAATGACCCGCTTAACTCTATAAGAAAGATGAAGGCTCAAGATCCATTAGAGGAAATAAATCTAGGGTATGAAGCGGTTAGAAGACCATCTTACATCAGTGCTAAAGTCATATCTTGCATGAAGAAAAAGGTGGTCGAATTAATTAAGGAGTTCAAAGATTGTTTCGCCTGGGATTACAACAAGATGTCATGGCTGAGTCGAAGCATGGTGGAGTTAAAGCTACCAATTTGACTTGGTAAGAAGCAATTTCCAAGAATGTTTGCACCAGAAATCATATCGAAGATCAAAGAGGAGATCGAAAGGCCGCTCAGAAGTAGGTTCGTTAGAACGGCCAGGTACGTCGAATGGTTAGAAAATATTATTCTTGTTATAAATAAAAATGGAGCTCTTAGAGTATGTATAGATTTTAGAGACTTAAACAATGCTACACCTAAAGATGAGTACCCAATGCTCGTGGCAGAAGTGTTAGTATATTAGATGGGTATTCTGGGTACAACCAAATTTTTAAAGCTTAAGAAGATGTACCAAAAATGAAATTTTGATTCCCATATGCTTTAGGAACCTATGAATGGATAATAATGCCCTTTGGTTTAAAAACCGATGGGGTAACCTATCAGAGGGATATGAATTCAATGTTCTATGACTTCATAGAAACATTCACGCAAGTCTACATTTATGACATCATAATAAAGTCCTCATTAGAAAATGGTCACATATGTCATCTTCGACAATCCTTTGAAAGGATGAGGAAATATGGATTGAAGATGAATCCATTAAAGTGTGCTTTTTGTGTCCATGCATGGGATTTTTTGGGATTCGTGGTGCACGAAAAAGGCATAGAGATCAATCAAAATAAAACAAAGTGATTTTGGATCTCAAGTCTCCTTCGAAAAAGAAACAACTCTAGTCTTTGTTGGGGAAAATAAATTTCCTAAGAAGATTCATATCAAACTTAAGTGGCAAGACTCATGTTTTTTCGCCATTACTCTGACTCAAGAAGGAATGTGATTTCAGATGGGGGAGCGAGCAGTAGGAAGCTTTTGACAAAATCAAAGACTATCTGATGAAGTCTCTTATCTTGTTACCTCCAAGTAGAAATAAGAATATGAAATTATACATAGCTGCATTGGATTCGACCATAGGAAGTATGTTAGCCCAAGAGGACGAAAATGGCATTGAAAGAGCCATTTATTACCTTAGTCGAATCTTGATTAATGAAAAAACTAGGTATAATGCAATAGAAAATTAATGTTTGTGCCTATACTTTTCATGTACAAAAGGCGACTTAGAAAATTATGAGTTTTTTTGAAAATTTTCAAGCCTTCTAAGTTTTGTCCATTTGACCTAATCTCAGACAATTATTGGCGAAAACCCATTGTCAGATATTTGGGAAATCCTACTGGAGTGAATGGTCGAAAGATCAAGTACATGGCATTGAGTTATGTAATTATGAGGAACAAGTTGTTTAAGAAAACCCCTTAAGGAATTCTTCTCAAGTGCCTTGGAGAAAGTGAAGCATAGTTAGTCATCTCTGAGGTGCATAGAGGATCACGTGGCTATCATCAAGCAGGCCATAAGATGAAATGATTGTTATTTCAACTTGGGGTTTACTGGCCAACTATGTTGAAAGACTGCATAGACTTCGCCAAAGGTTGTCAAGAATGCCAAAAGCATTCATGTATTCAGCATGTACCTGCAATTGAGTTACACTTGATAGTGAATCCATATCCTTTTAGAGGATGGGCTTTAGATATAATATGCGAGATTAAGCCTTCATCGTCGAAAGGGCATAGGTATATCCTGGTGGAGATAAATTATTTCACTAAGTGAATGGAGGTCATCCCTTTGGCTAATGTTGACCAAGATGAAGTAATTAGTTTCATCCAAAATCATATCATATAGAGATTTAGAATACCTAAGACCATTACTACCGATCAAGGCTCAATATTTATAGGTCGAAAGATGGTGGAGTTCGCTGCAGAGATAAGGTTTAAGTTATTGACTTCAACACCTTATTATGCCTAAGCTAATGGTCAGTTCAAAGCGGCTAACAAAATTGTAATTGGTTTAATAAAAAATAACATAGGTTAGAAACCAAAGAATTGGCATAAGACTTTAAACCAAGTGTTTTGGGAATGTCGAAACTCTCCTAAAGAGTCAACTAATTCCACATTATTTTGACTTGTCTATGGTCATGATGCAATTCTCCCTCTAGATATACATTTGTAGTCAGTTAGAGTTCAAAGGAAAATTGAGATTCCAACTGAGTATTACTGAGGTATGATGTTGGATGAATTAAGTGACTTAGACGAAGAAATATTGGCTACTCTAGATGTTTTAACGAGACAAAAAGAAAGAGTAGCTAAGGCATATAATAAGAAAGTTAAATCGAAAAATTTCATGTTAGGAGACTTAGTATTGAAAGTCATCCTGTCCATGGACAAAAAAGATTGAAACTTGGGTAAATGGTTCCCTAACTAGGAAGGAACATTTAGAATCATGAAAGCACTCACAAATAATGCATACGAGGTCGAAGAATTGACCCCTAAAGGTTGAATCTTGCGAATAAATCGTAAATATCTAAAGCAATATAGATCTATATTACAGGAAATCCATATTAACGCATAATAGAAACTTGACTTCAAAATTAAAAAGGCTAAAAAACATTAGCATGAATGTCAAAAATGCCATGAAGGGCGTATTTGAAAGATTACAAAACCAAAGTGACATTCAAACAACATACAACTTTAACATACATAATAAAATTGAACTTTTAAAAAGGGAATGAGGCTTTGAGTTTGTCATATTGGATCTTAGTTGCAGACAACCGACGATCAACTTGCAAAATAGTAGAGGTAAAGCCTTCAATCTCAGTGTCCAACTTGCTTACGTTCTCCATATGTTGGATTACAATCAAGGACTTTGCATCCAATTGTTGTTAGATGGTGTTTTGAAGGTCAATCTTCTAGTATTCAGCTTATTTCAATTTTAACTGCGACTCCTCAATCTCTTCCTTCCATTTTGAGATTTTAGCATCTAAGGCAACTATATTTTCATTTTCTTTATTGAGAGCATCTTCTAGTTGTTCAGCTCAATGGTTTGATTGTTGGTGTAAGCCCTAGAGGCCAATACTTTTGGTACTTATATCGAATTATTTATTAATAATAAAAGGCATTTTTCTTTATTATGTTTGTTTAATAAAGTCCCTGGAATAGATAGTCTGTTTAATGTATCAAGTATGACTTAATCATGAGATCACATTAAACATAAGGACACTATTCTTAAAGTATTCGTAGTTAAGCTTTATTGTGAAGTGGGATAACATTAAAGCATGAAGACTATTATGTTTGTAGATTGATGATCACGTCTCGTGGATCATGGATAAAGAGTTATCAAGTCTTAAACATAGGTATGAATATTAAGAGTAATATTCATACTGGATTTACCCGCTATGAGAATACTATATAGAATGTTATGCAAAGTGTCATAAGTTATTCTCATGGTGATAATGGTGTATACCACTCTTCGACCTGAAACCACTATGGACCCTAGATGTAGAGTCGAGTGCTTTATTGCTGATCCAACATTGTTCGTAACTGGATAACCATAAAGACAGTTGATGGGTACTCCACGAATCATGCTAAGGGACATGAGTGACCTAGATGGAATTTGCCCATCCTGCGTAACAGGATAAATGTCTATGGGTCCAATATTGAACTGGACAAGGATGACACGGTCTATGCCTTGTGTTCAATATAGACATAAGGGCAAAAGGGTAATTATACACATAATTATTATCACAGAAGGATTTGTCAGGTCACATGACATTTTTCGTGTCTTGGGTAGCAGTGATGTGTTGCTAGATACCGCTCACTGTTTTTTATGTTAAATGCGTGATTTAATATAATTGCCAACGTCGCGAAAACCTACAAGGTCACACACAAAGGACGGATTGATGAGAAATAGAGTAACTAAGGAACACTGTAAGGTATGGTGCACTTAAGTGGAATATGAAATATGGTAAGGTACCACACGCTTAAGTGATTTTGGGCATATTATAAGATATGGGCCAAAATACACTTAAGTGGGCTTTTTAGCTTGAAGCCCATACAAGTGGTTCTATAAATAGAACCCTTGGGTAGAAGCATTGTCACTCTTGCATTCCGTTTCTCTCTCTCTCAATCAAAGCCTTCAGTCGTAGCAGCTAGCACTGAGATTGAAGGAATCGGTTCGTGTGGACTGAGTAGAGACGTTGTCATCGTTCAACGTTCTTGATCGCCACAAGAGGTAACGATTCTATCACTGATCATGCCCATTCGTAAGGATCACTAAATGGAGAAATTTTTAAATTCCGCTGCGCCTTGGATGATAATTCTCCTTCAGTGGTATCAGAGCCACTTACGAAACCATGAATCTAATAACTGTTTATTTTTCTGTATTAATACGATTAAAACAGAATGAATCAAAGATTAAATTGAGATCGATCAAATTATATATATGATATAAGTAATCCTGATGCAAAATACTATATATGTGATATAGTGTTCTTGTTTCGTTCATTCAAACACTCAATGGTCGTTTGCTTCTTGATCCGACATTAGTATGGTGAAGCAATGACGTGTTGATCAATCATACTGAATCAATAATCGATATGTGTTTGACGGTCTGAGATTGGTGCATCAGGGTTAGTGACGGCACAAGGGTTGTGTCGTCAGAGAGTTATGCGATTGGGGTTGTGACTGCACAAGAGTTGTGCTTTCTAACAAATTTGCGTACGGTGTTAACCGGTTAACGCATATGGTTAACCGGTTAACGCAAGACGGAATACTGTTTTCTAAAAGATTTTCAAACAGTATTAACCGGTTAACGTATATGGTTAAGCGGTTAACACGAAACGGAATACAGCTTTCTTACAGTTTTTCAACAGTGTTAACCGGTTAACGTATTTGGTTAACCGGTTAACGCAAAACAGAATATAAATTATGAACAAATTTTCAAACAGTGTTAACCGGTTAACGCATATGGTTAACCGGTTAACGCAAGGCAAAATTCACCCGTTCGGCTAACTCTGCGTAATGTGATCGGTCGTCGAGATTTAATTTGGTTTTAATTAATTAAAAGAATTAATAATAATAATAATGTGTTTATTATTGTCTTGTGGTGATCGGTTATGGCCTTGGTTTTCCTTTATTTTCTTTTGGGTTTTAAAATACGACCTGCGTGTCGTGCCTCTCTTTTAATCTCTCAATGTAACTTCTTTTCTCATCTCACTCCCTCATATGTAAAACGAGTTTCTTTATGTAATGTAATGTTATGAAGAAAGCAAAGAAGTCAGTGCCAAAGGAGGACAACCTTGAAGATCTTGCTTGGAGAAGCTTAGATCGTTATTAGGTTAGCTTAGGTTCTCTCAATGGCTTGGGAGAACAATTGCGTTAGGGGTCATAACTGTTTCATTATATATGTATGTTGATGCATGTGTATGTATGTTGATGCATGTGAGAGACGATTTATATGATAAATAAGCCGGTGAGATCAGAATAATTGCAAATTCCCTCAAATTAAATATTAAGTTTATGCTTTCCAAGTTTTAACACTCATCAAGACTAGTATCGGATAATGTAGGTTTCGCCTACGCGAGGTGCATGTTCTATATTAGTAAGGTGCGATGGGATAATTGTAATATCCAATTGTTAAAACAATGGGTCAAACTTGACTAAACAAATTATAATAAGATTATATATGTTTAGAAGCAAGAGTTGGGAATTATCCATGTGATGGATTGGAATAAGGAGTTATTCACCCAACTAAAATATTCGAGAGTTGTATTAGATACAATTGGAAGGAGTTCCTACCTAAATAACCTAGTTTTGTGTAATCCGCCTACGCGGACTTAGAACGAAGTGAAATATGGATCTCGACCCACTAGAAAATCTTCCAACGGGATTTTCCGAATCAAATGATGAGGGTCATTTGTTTTGAGTAAAATAGTGGGAGCATATTTAGTTAAAGGCCTAATTAAATATGTCAATGATACTTATATTTTCATTAATTCTTATGTAGATTACCATGACAACAAACACCTCTAACAACATCTTACGATCAATCCTTGACAAAGAAAAATTGTCTGGGACAAATTTTCTGGATTGGCACCGAAACCTGAGGATTGTCCTCAAACATGATAAAAAGTTGTATGTCTTGGAAAAACCTGTTCCTGAAGAGGAACCTCCTAGTTCTGCACCTAAGGCAGAAAGAGATGCTTATAAGAAGCATGTCGATGATGCCAATGAAACTGCTTGTCTCATGCTAGCTACCATGAACTCAGAATTGCAAAAGCAACATGAGAACATGGCAGCGTTCGATATGATCGAACACCTGAAGATGCTCTATCAAGAGCAAGCGAGGCATGAGAGGTTTGAAGTTTCAAAAGCCCTTTTTCAAGGCAAGTTAGCTGAGGGAGCCCCTGTAGGTCCCCATGTGCTCAAGATGATTGGGTATGTGGAAAACCTTGAGAGATTGGGTTTTCCCCTCGGAAAGGAACTTGCGACTGATTTGATCTTGCAACCGTTGCCAGGTAGATTCAGTCAATTTGTCCTAAATTTCAATATGAATGATATGGACAAATCTCTTCCTGAACTGCTAGCCATGTTAAGAACTGTTGAGCAGAATCTGAAGTCAAAAGGGAAGTCCATTCTGATGATCGGAAATGGAAAGAGACAGAACAAAAGGCCCACCAAGCAGGGTGATAAAGGGAAAGGCAAGGAAGTTGCCAAACCCAAACCCATTGTTGCTGCTTTGAAGCCTAGTGGAGGCATAGCAAAAGAAGGCACCTGCTTCCATTGCGGTAAGACCAGACACTGGAAGAGAAACTGCCCAAAGTACCTAGAAGATAAGAAGAATGGAGTAGAGACTTCAACTTCATGTATTTTTGTTATTGAAATTAATTTATCTACTTCTGCATCATGGGTATTAGATACTGGATGCGGTTCTCACATTTGTACCAATGTACAGGGACTAAAAAGGAGTAGAGATTTGGCAAAAGGTGAAGTCGACCTACAAGTTGGCAATGGAGCAAAGGTTGCTGCTTTAGCCGTAGGAACTTATGTATTGACTTTACCTAGTGGTTTAATAATTCAGTTAGAGAACTGTTATTATGTACCTGCAATTAGCAGGAATATTATTTCCGTTTCTTGTTTGGACAAGTTTGGTTTTTCATTTATAATAAAGAATAATTGTTGCTCAATTTATTTGAATGATATATTCTATGCTACTGCACAAATGAACAATGGACTATATGTCCTTGTTCTTGAAATGCCTATTTATAACATTAATACTAAAAGGATGAAACCTAATGAGTTAAATCCAACTTACCTTTGGCATTGTCGATTAGGCCACATAAATGAGAAACGCATTTCCAAACTCCATAAAGATGGACTGTTGGACTCTTTTGATTATGAATCATATGAGACATGCAGATCTTGTTTAATTGGAAAGATGACAAAGTCTCCATTCACAGGAAAAGGTGAAAGAGCTAATGATCTTTTGGACCTCATACATACTGATGTATGTGGACCACTTAACATACCAGCCAGAGGAGGTTTTCAGTACTTCATCATATTTACTGATGATTTCAGTAGATATGGTTATGTGTATTTAATGAAACACAAATCAGAGTCCTTTGAAAAGTTCAAGGAATTCAAGAATGAAGTACAAAACCAACTAGGTAAGAATATTAAAACTCTTCGATCAGATCGAGGTGGTGAGTATTTAAGCCTAGAGTTTGATGACCATCTGAAAGAGTGTGGGATCCTATCCCAACTTACTCCTCCTGGAACACCCCAATGGAATGGTGTATCTGAGAGAAGAAATCGAACCCTGTTAGACATGGTCCGATCCATGATGAGTCACGCCGATCTTCCAAACTCCTTTTGGGGACATGCATTATTGACAGCAGCTTACACACTTAACCGTGTTCCATCCAAAAAGGTTGAGAAGACACCATATGAGATATGGAGTGGTAAGAAACCACATATGTCTTACATGAAGATTTGGAGTTGCGAAGTTTATGTGAAACGACAAATTTCAACTAAGCTTGAGCCCAAATCTGACAAATGCTTATTTGTGGGGTATCCTAAAGAAACAAGAGGGTATTACTTCTACAATCCTTCTGAGGGCGAAGTGTTTGTCGCTCGAACTGGAGTTTTCCTAGAAAAGGAATTTATTTCCAAAGGAATCAGTGGGAGGAAAGTAGAGCTTGAAGAAATTCAAGAATCACAAAGCATCGATACACCTATGGAGGAATTAGAGCAGGAAACACAAGTAGTTGTGGAAGAGCAACCTGCTCAAGTAGAACAAGACCAGCGTAGGTCAAGCAGGATACGTCACCTACCTGAGAGATATGGATATCTCATAACAGATCAAGGTGATGTATTACTCATGGATCAAGATGAGCCTGTGACCTACCAAGAGGCCATAACTGGTCCCGAGTCTGAGAAGTGGCTAGAAGCCATGAAATCTGAAATGGATTCCATGTACACAAACCAAGTTTGGACCTTGGTAGAGCCTCCTGTAGGAGTTAACCCTATAGGATGCAAGTGGGTCTTCAAAAAGAAGACTGACATGGATGGTAAGGTACATACCTATAAGGCAAGACTGGTTGCAAAAAGGATATAAACAAATTCATGGGGTTGACTATGATGAAACCTTTTCACCAGTTGCAATGCTTAAATCTGTTCGGATTTTACTTGCTATCGCTGCATATCATGATTATGAAATATGGCAGATGGATGTCAAAACTGCTTTCCTTAATGGGAATCTTCTTGAGGATGTGTACATGACACAACCTGAAGGATTTGACATACCAGAAGAAGCCCAAAAGATATGTAAGTTACAAAGGTCAATCTATGGATTGAAGCAAGCTTCCAGAAGCTGGAATCTTCGTTTTGATGAAACAGTAAAACAATATGGATTCATCAAGAACGAAGATGAGCCTTGTGTCTACAAGAAGGTTAGTGGGAGCATGATCGTTTTCCTGGTATTATATGTAGATGACATATTACTCTTTGGAAACGATATCCCTACCCTGCAACAAGTAATGTCTTGGTTGGGGAAATGCTTTTCTATGAAGGACCTAGGTGAAGCAGCCTATATATTAGGAATCAGAATCTATAGAGATAGATCATAAAAACTGCTTGGCCTAAGTCAGAGTACGTACATAGACAAAGTGCTGAGACGCTTTAATATGCATGATTCCAAGAAAGGATTCATACCTATGCAACATGGTCTGTGTCTATCAAAAACACAATCCCCTTCAACTGAGGAAGAAAGGGATCGCATGAATAAGATTCCATATGCATCTGCAATAGGATCTATCATGTATGCCATGTTATGTACTCAACCAGATGTCTCGTATGCTTTAAGTGCAACGAGTAGGTACCAATCTGATCCTGGTGATGCCCATTGGGTAGCTGTCAAGAATATCCTTAAGTACTTGAGAAGGACTAAGGACTCATTCTTAATATATGTAGGTCAGGAAGAGTTGGCTGTATTTGGATACACCGATGCTAGCTTCCAGACAGATAAGGATGACTTTAGATCGCAATCTGGTTACGTGTTTTGTTTAAACGGTGGCGCTGTGAGCTGGAAAAGTTCAAAGCAAGATACAGTTGCTGATTCTACAATCGAGGCCGAGTATATTGCTGCCTCAAGTGCAGCAAAGGAAGCTGTTTGGATCAAAAAGTTCATTAGTGAACTTGACATAGTTCCTAGCATTATGGATCCCATTGGTCTCTATTATGATAACAATGGTGCTATCACCACAAGCTAAGGAGCCTAGATCTCACCAACGATCCAAACACATACTTAGGCGTTATCACCTTATTCGAGAGAAAATAGATAGAGGAGATGTGAAAATATGTAGAGTACTTACACTCGACAATATTGCTGACCCACTGACAAAGCCTCTTGCGCAGTAGAAGCATGACGGTCATACTAGATCTATGGAGATTAGGGATATGCCTGATTGGCTCTAATGCTAGTGGGAGATTGTTGGTGTAAGCCCTAGAGGACAATATTTTTGGTACTTGTATCGAATTATGTATTAATAATAAAAGGCATTTTTCTTTATTATGTTTGTTTAATAAAGTCCCTGGAACAGATAGTCCGTTTAATGTATCAAGTATGACTTAATCATGAGATCACATTAAACATAAGGACATTATTCTTAAAGTATCTGTAGTCAAGCTTTATTGTGAAGTGGGATAACATTAAAGCATGAAGACTATTATGTTTGTAGACTGATGATCACGTCTCATGGATCATGGATAAAGAGTTATCAAGTCTTAAACATAGGTATGAATATTAAGAGTAATATTCATACTGGATTGACCCGCTATGAGAATACTATATAGAATGTTATGCAAAGTGTCATAAGTTATTCTCATGGTGATAATGGTGTATACCACTCTTCGACCTGAAACCACTATGGACCCTAGATGTAGAGTCGAGTGCTTTATTGCTGATCCAACATTGTCCGTAACTGGATACCCATAAAGACAGTTGATGGGTACTCCACGAAGCATGCTAAGGGACATGAGTGACCTAGATGGAATTTGCCCATCCTGCGTAACAGGATAAATGTCTATGGGCCCAATATTGAACTGGACAAGGATGACACGGTTTATGCCTTGTGTTCAATATAGACATAAGGGCAAAAGGGTAATTATACACATAATTATTATCACAGAAGGATTTGTCAGATCACATGACATTTTCGTGTCTTGGGTAGCAGTGATGTGTTGCTAGATACCGCTCACTGTTTATTATGTTAAATGCATGATTTAATATAATTGCCAACGTCGCGAAAACCTACAGGGTCACACACAAAGGACGGATTGATGAGAAATAGAGTAACTAAGGAACACCGTAAGGTACGGTGCACTTAAGTGGAATACGAAATATGGTAAGGTACCACACGCTTAAGTGATTTTGGGCATATTATAAGATATGGGCCAAAATACACTTAAGTGGGCTTTTTAGCTTGAAGCCCACACAAGTGATTCTATAAATAGAACCCTTGGGTAGAAGCATTGTCACTCTTGCATTCCATTTCTCTCTCTCTCTCAATCAAAGCCTTCATTCGTAGCAGCTGGCACTGAGATTGAAGGAATCCGTTCGTGTGGACTGAGTAGAGACGTTGTCATCGTTCAACGTTCGTGATCGCCACAAGAGGTAACGATTTTATCACTGATCATGCCCATTCGTAAGGATCACTAAATGGAGAAATTTTTAAATTCCGCTGCGCCTTGGATGGCAATTCTCCTTCAAGACTCACTAGACAAGTTCCATTCCTTTGGTCGGGTATCTTTTTTAGGTTTCATCTTTGTTTGCGCTTTATTTTTCCTTTGAAAATCGGTGAAGATTTGGTCAAAGAAAGGTCTGAACGCCACCACAAAGTTAAAAACATTATTGGGGGCATATGGAGTGTCAAGTTTCCTAAACAATTAATTGATTCCATAACCATGGATGAAGTTCTTTTCAAGCGCTTCAAACAGGTCCACCTCTACAAGATTGTCCTTCAATTGCTTAAGAACCCCTTCAACAGTCTCCATTGGAGTGCTTCCTCTAGAATCTGTCGAAGAGCTTGAACACTTATTATTCGAACTACCCCTGGTGCTCATCATGAGTTTTAGGTAGGCTCGCAGATTAGTCTTTTTTAGCTCTGCTAACTCCTTTTGAGATAGTGAGTTATTTGGTGAAGGAGTTAGTTTAGCATTGGAATTCTTGGCAATTTCCTTTTCAATCTCTGGGGTAGTCTTTGCAACTGGTTGGTTAGTGTGGGCAAGAGAGTCTGTAATTTCTAGATTATTGTGAACACCAGTGCTTTGTTTGGGGCTGTCAGGAAGAGAGGTGTATTTTTGCCCTTCTTGCTCAAGAGTTTTGTCCTGAGAAGCATAATCCATGTTCACTTTTTTTTCGTCTTCACCATCAGATGTCGAATATGAGGTCCCAGAAGGTTGATCTTTGTCAACTAAATCTTGAGAGGGGCAAAAGCTAAAGCCATCTGCTGGTAGGAAAATGGGGAAACTTGAGAGGATAAAAGTGCAATAGATATTTGTACTTATCCTTCACATAATCAGGGTTCTATAAATTGGGAAGTTTAGCCATCATATTTTCTTTAAGAATAGCAACTGTTTCACAGATCGTTTGGCTATGGTCATTAGGGTCATACACAGTTTCAAAGTATCGTTGGAAATCCTGGATCTCCTTGATGTGTTTGTCTCTACCTTTTTTAAACTTTTGTTGCAGAGAAGAGAAAGTAGCTATTAGATATTGAGATAATGTTTTGACTTCAAGAAATTTTTTTGCTTAGTAGGCTCTCCACCAAGTGTAGAATTCTTTGGTTCAATAGAAGGTTGTTGAAAAGAAAATGGTATGAGTATAACACGGCCATTAACATGTTTAGCTAGGCGTTGAAGGTATTCATTCTCTGAGTAGTCAACAATGCAAAGGCAAAGTTCACTCTTGCGATTAAAAAAGGGCTTGGGCATAGTTTGGCTAACCCCAAATTGGTGTGATACCAAATTGGGTTGGTAACACATTTTCTTCACATTTTCTTTAGAGGTCCCAAGTCTGGTCGAAAACAATTTTGGAGTAAGTAAAGTTGCCCATACCTCCTTCGACTTAGCTTTTTGTTCACTAGTAGAAAGAAATTGTCTGGTGAACCACTCAGGTTCATGGCTTCGTTTAACCAAAGGAGTCGTTGAGGGGGTAACTTTATGTTGTTTTAAAAACAACGTGAAGTATTATGAGAAGGCATCATTGTCTATTCGATCAAAATTAGTTGGTGTCATTTTTGTAAGTCGAACGCCTTTGACACACCTGTTCTTGATGGTGTCGTGGACATCACTAGGTTTTTTGACGTCCAATGAGGTTGCAAATATGGCGTTTAGCCAAAGTTGAAGTAGTGAGTAAGGTCTTGATAACAACATGTTCTCTTTGGATTTGATGGTTTTTAGAGTTTTAGGGGCTAAACCTATGGATTCATAATATTGTATCATTCATGTAACTGGTTATCCAAAGTCATATATCTCTTGGCTTCCTTCAATGACTTGCAATAGAAAATACATATGGACCACCACAAAGCCCAAAAAGCAATGTGTTCGACATCAGACACTTTGTCAGTGGTAAGGTCATAATAATCTTTTATATATTTGCCAAATCTTCCATGATTCGTGTTGAACTTTACGGTATCTTCATCTTTTTTGTTGGGATCGAAGTTATCACCATCAATGCAAAGGCCAATGATGGCCGCTATGTCGAAGGTGCTGGGTGTCACCATTCCACAGGGGAGTTGGAATGTGTTGGTGGTACTTTCCCAAAAGTATAAATATGCGGAAAGAATATTTTGGCAGTATGGAGGACAAGTCCTTAACAACTGAGTTAAGTCATAGATTCCTCTAAACTTTCACGTTTCACTCATTTTGGCTTCGATTTTGTTCAGCCAAAGGATATAATCCTCATTCCTTTTCTTTTTTTTGGGGGGGGGGGGGGGGGGCAGAACGAAATACACGAAGAGTAATAGTCATGTGTTATAAATCTATGGGTTGCTTATTGCTTACTATAGGTCTGGTCCGGTGATAAATGGGAAAAAGTCTCTATGCTTAACAAGACCTGCTGAAAGGTCGGGCATGGGATCCATAATTGCATGGGTTTTACTAGATATATAATAAGGGATTAGTACCTGAGACTTGAAGATATAAAGATTTTCTTCATGATTTGGTGGTTCTGGGACGTATTCTTAATTCCCATCAAGGATAGTAGAAGGTAACTTGTTAGCTAAAGGAAGAGAGTCCTTGGATTCTTTAGTATTCTTTGCTTTAGAAGCCATTGTTAAGGGTGATGGGTTGAATGCTTGAAGAAGAGAGATTGTTAAGGAAAAGTTTTTCTGGGTAATAAATGAGCAGAAAAGAGAAGAAGAAATAAAGAGATGGTATTTATAGTGAGATGCAAGAAAACTCTCCAGCTTTTGTTTTGACAAATGGCGCCAAATTTGGTGACACGTGCCATTTTTTTACACGAGGAATCGAACGATTTCGTGAAGCCTAGCCACATCATCCTAAAAGAATGGAGTCATAATTGTGTGTTATGGTTTAGTGGGTAGATGTACATTTTCGAGGCGACGTTTGATGAAAAGGTCATGATGTCTATGACATCAACCCACTAGGTGAAATAGTGTCAAATAAGGTCAAAAATTTCCATATCTTCTTCCAATCGAAAACAACTGAAATTCTGGTATCAGATATGAGATGTCGAAGGTAATGTCACGACACTAATATCTGAATAGTACAAACAAGATAAAAGATAAAGAACAGTAATGCAACAGACACAAGCAATTATTAACCCAGTTCGGTGCAAACCCACCTACGTCTGGGGGCTACCAAGCCAGGAAGGAAATCCACTAAACAGAATTAGTTCAAAGACTCCTAGTAAACAACTTCAAGTTACAGTATTTTCACCTAATCTCTACCCGTGTAACTTCTACCTAAGAACTCTTCGATATGAGATCCTACTCACTCCCCCTCAATCACAGCAGTGATGTAAAACAAGAATTACAATGAAAAGAAGACACTCTTCAAAGACACATACTTGACCTTGCTTACAAGCTTCAATCAAGTAAACACACACTCATGCTTCAAAGCTTAGAGTGGACAAATTACAACTCAAAAATCAGTCCAATTCAATCATCTATGGATGAATGAATGGCTTACAATACACACGACCACACAAGACTAAAACCCTTATTCTCTCTCAATATTCCGTTCGTTATTTCTTGTGTATAAAACCAGGTTTTCCATGTCCTTTATATAGAAGCACTTGGCTGGGCTTGGACATCATAAAACCCTAAAACTATTTTCCGTTCATATCTTCTCATGACAGTTGATTATATCTCGTTGGGAAATAAGCTGAGATAAAATCCAGAGACATCAAAGAGAACCCAAAAATTACATCAAGGCATCAAAACAAGACTGCAAAAAAAAAACCATCAAACATCAAGACATCCAGAATAACACATCATCATAAAAGTGGGGAGCAATCTTCAAGAACACTCAGTCAGAGGAGCTAGCATCTTCATCAGCTTCAGAACCAGAACTGCCACTTGATTTAGCTTGAGATTCAGACCTCTCACTAGAGGTGTGGGATTCTGTTTCCTTGGCTTGTCCAACATTATCTCTATCACCTTGCTCCAAGCTATTAATCAGAACCTCCAAAGCTTCTTTCCTGGCTTTAGCTACCCTTATCCCAGTCTCCAATTCCTTACAGGTCTCTTTAAGTTCAGCAATCAGACCACCTTGAGAGGCTGGCTTCTTCACAATAGATGTCATGAAAATTTCATTGACATGACTGCCTTCAAATGATTTGTAATGAACTGACAGGGGAGGTTTTCTTCTACTAGGGATATCACTTGTGCTCAGAATTCCAGGTTGCTGGCTCAGCATTTGTTTAACAAAATGTTCGACCATCAGATCTGACATCCCACCAAACACAATATCATCCACATATATTTGATCCACCATGAGTTTTCCTCCTTCATTCTTAACAAATAGGGTCTTGTCAATGCCTCCCTTCTTGTATCCATTGTTAATGATGAACACTGTGAGTCTATCATACCAAGCCCTAGGAGCTTATTTCAAACCATAGAGGGCTTTCCTTAGCTTATACACATGTTTTGGAAGATTTGGATCTGTAAATCCTTTAGGTTGTTCAACATAAACTTCCCCATTTATGTAGCCATTCAAGAAGGCACTTTTTACATCCATTTGGAACAATTTAAACTTCAAAATACATGTCACTCCAAGCAATAGTCTAATGGACTCAAGGCGAGCTATAGGGGCAGATGTTTCATCAAAGTCAACTCCTTCAACTTGAGTGTATCCTTGTGCTACTAATCTTGCTTTATTTTTAGTAAACACCCCTTGTTCATCAGATTTATTCTTGTAAACCCACTTTATTCCAATGACATTTATTCCTTCAGGTCTTGGAACCAGTTCCCATACTTCATTTCTTTTGAATTGGCCTAACTCTTCCTGCATGGCATTGATCCATAATTTATCAGTCAAGGCTTCCTTGACATTCCTAGGCTCAATCTTGGACACAAAACAGCCATGTGAGATCACTTCCCTTGATCTAGTTGTGACCCCTTTATTTGGGTCTCCTATAATGAGATCTTTGGGATGATCCTTCTGAATTCTGATAGAGGGTCCCTTATTAGTTTTGTCAGCTTCAGGTTCAACTTGAGTGAGTTCACTCTCATTACTTTTGTCTGGGAAATCAGCTGGGGGATCATTTGGGGATGTCTCAACATCGTCTGTGACATCAGTCTGCTGATCATCAACCACAACATTGATAGATTCCATCATTACTTTTGTTCTGGAATTAAAGACTCTAAATGCTCTGCTGTTTGTTGAGTAGCCCAGAAATATTCCTTCATCACTCTTGGGATCCATCTTCCTTCTTTGTTCACGATCAGTCAAGATATAACATTTACTTCCAAACACATGGAAGTATTTGACTTTAGGTCTTCTCCCTTTCCAGACTTCATATAAAGTAGTAGGAGTCCCTTTCTTCAAGGTTACTCTGTTGTGAACATAGCAGGATGTGTTCATAGCTTCAGCCCATAAGTGGTAGGGTAATTTCTTAGCATGAATCATAGCTCTGGCTGATTCTTGGAGCGTTCTATTTTTCCTTTCTACCACACCATTTTGCCGAGGAGTGATGGGAGATGAGAACTCATGACTAATTCCCTATGATGCACAGAATCCAGCAAATTTGTTGTTCTCAAATTCTTTCCCATGATCACTTCTAATTCTGATAACCTGACTTTATTTTTCTCTTTGAAGTCTTAGACAAAGATCTTTGAAGACTTCAAATACATCAGACTTTTCTCTTATAAAATTGACCTAGGTGTATCTGGAGAAGTCATCCACCACTACATAAGCATACTTCTTTCCACCAAGACTTTCCACCTGCATGGGTCCCATCAAGTCCATATGGAGAAGTTCCAGCACTCTGGAAGTGGTGTCATGTCTGAGCTTTTGATGTGACATCTTTGTCTGTTTTCCAATCTGACACTCCCCACAAACTCTTCCTTCATCAATCTTCAAGTTTGGAATTCCTCTGACAGCTTCAACAGATATAATCCTCTTCATTCCTTTAAGATACAGATGGCCCAATTTTTGATGTCATATCTTCACTTCTTCTTCTTTGGCTAGAGTACACATTGAAGAATAACCAGTTTCTTGAGAACTCCACATATAGCAGTTGCCCTTAAACCTGACTCCTTTCATGATCACTTCATTTTCTTTATTAGTAATCAGACAGTCAGTTTTTGTGAAGTTTACAGTTAGACCTTGGTCACATAGTTGACGGATGCTTATTAGGTTTGCAGTCAGTCCCTTCACAAGTAGGACATTGTCAAGGTTAGGGACTTCAGGGCAGTTTAGCTTTCCAATCCCCTTGATTTCACCCTTTACTCCATCACCAAAGGTTACATAGCTGGTGGAATGAGAATGAAGGTCAGTTAGCAGGTTTTTGTTTCCAGTCATGTGTCTGGAGCATCCACTATCAAAATACCAGTCTTCTTTGGCTGAAACTCGGAAGGAATTGTGAGCTATCAGGTTTGTAACACCATTCCTAAGAACCCATTGTTTTCTGTTGATAGGTATGCGATGTTTGGGATTAGGTTGATGATGAGAAGGACTAGGATAGCCATACAACTTATAGCAGAATGGTTTTATATGGCCAAATTTTCCACAGTAATGACATCTCCATTTTTGATGTTTTCCTTTTTGTTGTCTTCCCTTATGATGTTGTGACATATGATGTGGCATCTTTGGTTTGCTGCCAGTGTGACTACACTCAGGTTTGGATTCCTTGAACCCCAGGCCAGACTTGTCTCCTGCCATTTGTCCAGTCTGGAGAATTTTGTCTAAGGTGTCAGATCCATTGTTTAGCATTCTGACATACTTTGCCATCTCATCCAGTTTGGAATTCAAGAACATTACTTCAGTCTTTAACTTAGAGATGGTTTCCAAGTGTTCTGCCTTCTCATTCTCCAGTTGTGTTATCACTTTCTTCTGACTTTCAACTTGTTGACACACTTCTTCACTTCTGTGACACAACTTTCTGTAGGTAGTGGCTAACTCATCAAAGGTTACTTCATCATCACTTGAGGCTTCATCAGAACCCCATCTTCCAGTCAAGGCAGTCACAAGATTTGCAGACTCTTCTGTTTCACTTTCATCAGACCAAGTAGCAGCAAGACTCTTCTTTTGTTTCTTGAGGTAGGTCTCACATTCAGCTCTAATGTGTCCATACCTATCACATTCATGGCACTGAACTCCTTTTCCTTCTTTGGACTTTTCATCAGATCTTGTTCTTCTTCCAGCATTATTGGACCTACTGATGTCAGATGAGATGTTCTTCACATTAGACTTAGACCTTACATCCATCTTTTTTAGAAGTTTGTTGAACTGTCTTCCCAATAATGCTAAATCATTTGCTAGATCTTCATCAGTATCTTGGCCACTTTCTTCCTCTTTCTCTTCAGTGTTTGACATGAAGGCTATGCTTTTGACTTTCTTTTCAGATCCATCACACATTCCCAACTCAAATGTTTGGAGGGATCCAATTAGCTCATCCACTCTCATATTGGAAATGTCTTGAGACTCTTCTATGGCTGTCACTTTCATGGCAAATCTCTTAGGAAGTGACCTGAGTATTTTTCTCACTAGTTTTTCATCTGATATCTTCTCACCCAGGGCTCCTGAGGCATTAGCAATTTCAAGGATACTCATATGAAATTCATGAATATTTTCATCTTCTTTCATCCTCAAATTTTCAAACTTGGTAGTGAGTAGCTGCAATCTAGACATCTTCACTCTAGAGGTGCCTTCATGAGTGGTTTTGAGAATATTCCAAGCATCTTTAGCCACCTCACAGTTGTTGACCAATCTAAAGATGTTCTTATCAACCCCATTGAATATAGCATTCAATGCTTTAGAGTTCCCAAGGGCTAGATCATCTTCCTCCTTGGTCCATTGTTCCTCAGCCTTCTTATCAGTTGTAGCTTCTCCTTCCTTAATAACAACTGGATGTTCCCAGCCTGTTAAAACAGCCTTCCAAGCCTTATTATCCAAAGATTTTAGGAAGGCTACCATTCGAGGTTTCCAGTAGTCATAGTTGGAACCATCCAAAATAGGTGGTCTGTGAACAAATCCTCCGTCTCTATCCATAGTACCAAAAAGTAACGTCCCTAGATCTCACCCAGAACCAGAGCAGGATGCCTGCTCTGATACAAATTGAAATTCTAGTATCAGATATGAGATGTCGAAGGTAATGTCACGACACTAATATCTGAACAATACAAACAGGATAAAAGATAAAGAACGGTAATGCAAGAAACACAAGCAATTGTTAACCCAGTTCGGTGCAAACTCACCTACGTCTGGGGGCTACCAAGCCAGGAAGGAAATCCACTAAACAGAAGTAGTTCAAAGACTCTCAGTAAACAACTTCAAGTTACAGTCTTTTCACCTAATCTCTACCCGTGTGACTTCTACCTAAGAACTCTTAGATATGAGATCCTACTCACTCCCCCTTAATCACAGCAGTGATGTAAAACAAGAATTACAATGAAAAGAAGACACTCTTCAAAGACACATACTTGATCTTTCTTAAAAGCTTCAATCAAGTAAACACACACTCATGCTTCAAAGCTTAGAGTGGATAAATTATAACTCAAAAATCAGTCCAATTCAATCATCTATGGATGAATGAATGGCTTACAATACACACGACCACACAAGACTAAAACCCTTATTCTCTCTCAATATTTCGTTCGTTATTTCTTGTGTATAAAACCAGGTTTTCCATGTCCTTTATATAGAAGCATTTGGTTGGGCTTGGACATCATAAAACCCTAAAACTATTTTCCATTCATATCTTCTCATGACAGCTGATTATATCTCGTTGGAAAATAAGTCTATCTGGTTGTAATTACTGATTGAGGGCGCGTTCAATCATTACACCAATCACACATAGATTAGCATAAAAACGCAATCACATAATACATAACATTCAGACTTATGAACATGACATCGGGTCTGACATCTCAGTAAAATCCTGCATATTCACATTTTAAACACTCTGCAGGTACATGTTATCTTATGTCAAGACAACACTTGTGGCAACTTATGAACACTCTAGGTTTTACGAAAATTGCTGCCAACACATAGAACCAACAACTACCTTTTTAGGGGGAAATTTATTAACTAAAAATTTTGACAGGGCTAAAATCTCAACATAATAAAAGAAATCCTACATGTTGGAGGAATGAAAGGACATTTTGACATAATCAAAGAAATCCTATATTTTTGGTGATGTATGTGATTGAATTGTGTTGAATATATAATTGGTGATGTTTGTTTAGGCTATCATTGCATACTTTTGCACCATTATATATTATTAGTGTATTCTCACCCCTTTGTTATTTTTGTGATTTTGTGCTCCTTCTTGAGGTATAGATGAGCAAGTAAATGAGTAGCTGCTTAGAAGTTGAAGGATGGCGTTGAGGTTGTTCTTCTTTCTTTTCTGTTTTCATGCAATGTTTTAGATTTTATTGTTCTGATCTATTACACTGGGTGGACAAATGTTTTGTTTTTCTATTTTCTATTATTTCCATGTTGTTTATGTTGAAGGAAATTTCGATGACCATGTCGATGATATGAGATATATTTGGTTTTTGAAGAGGCTGGAGATTGGTGGGATAATGCGCGCCAGAGACTGGAGGCTGTTGATGTTGAGGTTACTTGGATTGTGTTTCAAGTTCACTTTTTGGAGAAGTACTTTCCTAAAGATGTGCATAGTAAGAAGGACATCGAGTTCCTCGAACTCAAGCAGGGGAATATGATTGTTGTTGAGTATGCTGCCAAGTTTGAAGAGTTGGTGACGTTTTGTTCATACTTCAATGGTGCGTTTGTTAAGGGTTCGAAGTGCATCAAGTTTGAGAGTGGACTGCATCCTAAGATCAAGCAGGGAATTGGGTACCAAGAGATTCTTCAATTTCCTATGCTGGTGAACAAGTGTAGGATTTATGATGAGGATAACATGGCTCATTCTACTTACTACAAAGAGCATTAGTGACAAGAAGGGGAAAAATTAGTATCGTGGGAAGTCATATAGTGCTCCAGCTGACAAAGAGAAGCAACGAGCTTCATATGAGAAAAAGTTAAGTGGGGAAGAGACTCTCACTTATATCAAGTGTTTCAAGTGTGGCGAGTTGGGACACCGTGCTAATAAGTGCAGGAATAACATTCTGAGGTGCTTCAAATGTTGGAAGACAGGACACCATATTGCAATTTGCAAGAGTGTTGGGCCGACATATTATAACTGCGGTGAATAGGGTTACATTAGTACCAATTGTCAGAAACCAAAGAAGGCATAGTCTAGAGGGAAATTCTTTGCTTTGTCATGGTCAAAGACTACTAGCTCAAAGAGGTTGATTCGAGGTACGTGTTTTATTAATAGTATTTTGTTATTTGATATTATTGACACGGGTGCAACACATCCTCTATGGTTGGTAGTATGATTGTTTATACCCTATATTTAGGTCCGGTAACCAATTCGTGGGTTTGTTTGAATTGTTCACTTACTATTTTTGGTAAGAATTTTGGGATGGATTTAATGTGTCTACCTTTGAGAAATCTCAATGTTATCCTTGGAATGAACTGGTTAAAGTTCAACCATGTTTGTATCAACTGCTACGACAAGACAATGACATTTCCAGAGTTTGATGCAAGTGATGAGTTACTTGTGTCGGCTAAGCAAGTGGACGAGTTCATAAAGGATGAGGCCGGAGTGTTTATGATATTAGCTTCTATGAAGGCTGAAAGCAAAACTGTGATTGGTGAACTACCGATGGTGTGCGAGTTTCTAGAAGTGTTTCCCGGTGATATCTATGACTTGCCACTGAAGCGTGAGGTATAGTTTGCTATATACTTAGTACCTGGTACTAGTCATGTGTAGATGTCTCCTTATAGGATGTGTATGTGTGCTTCAGAGTTGAGGGAGTTGAAGAATCAGTTGGAAGATTTACTCAAGAAGAAGTTTGTTCGGTCGAGTGTTTCGTCGTGGGGAGCGTCGATATTATTGGTGAAGAAGATAAATAGTAGCATGAGGTTGTGTGTTAACTATCAATAACTAAATAAGGTGATTATAAAGAACAAGTATCCACTCCAAAGGATTGATGATTTTGATGGATCAATTGGTAGGTGCTTATATGTTCAGCAAGATTGATTTGCGATCGGGTTATCATCAGATTTGTGTGAAACTAGAAGATATTCTAAAGACTGTATTCAGAATTGGGTATGGTTATTATGAGTATCCAGTGATTCCGTTTGGGGTGTCTAATGCGCTTGGAGTGTTCATGGAGTACATGAATAGAATATTCTATTTGTACTTGGATTAGTTTGTAGTGGTGTTCATCGATGACATCTTGATATATTTGAAGCCTAATGAAGAGTATGTAAAGCATCTGAAGGTTGTGTTACAGGCCTTGAAAGAGAAGATGTTGTATGAGAATTTGTCCAAGTGTGAGTTCTAGTTGCAAAATGTGAGTTTCCTTGGTCACGTGATTTCTAGTGGTGGTATTGTTGTTGATCCATCGAAGATAGACATTATGTTGTAGTGGGAGACTCTGAAGTCTGTTACGGATAATATAAGTTTTCTTGGTTTGGCTAGTTACTACATGAATTTTATCGAAGGCTTTTTTGAAGGTGGAATTGCCTTTAACTCAGTTGACTCAAAAGGGTCAAGCCTATGTATGGGACTTGCATTGCAAAAAGAGTTTTCAAGAGCTCGAGAAAAAGTTGATGTATGCCCTAGTTTTGATTATGTTGAATCCAAGTGAGTCCTTTGTTGTGTACTGTGATGCTTCTAAGATGGATCTATATGGTGTGTTGATGCAGAATGGCTAGGTTGTAGCTTACGCTTCTAGATAGTTGAGAGTTCATAAAAGGAATTATCCTACGCATGATCTATAGTTGGCAGTAATGGTATTAATGTTGACGATTTGGAGGCATTATCTGTTTGGCTCCAGATTTGAGGGGTTTAGTAATCACAAGAGTTTGGAGTATCTATTCAATTAGAAAGAGTTGAATATGAGGAAGAAGAGATGGCTCAAATTTCTGAAGGATTATAATTTTGGCTTGAGTTACCATTCAGGTAAGGCCAATGTCTTGGTTGATGCGTTGAGTAGGAAGTCGTTACATATGTCAATGTTTATGGTCCGAGAATCGAAATTAATTGAGAAATTCAGAGACACGAGTCTAGCGTGTGAAGAGACTCCTAATAATGTAAAATTGGGTTTGTTAAAGCTGACTAGTGGTATCATTAAGGAGATCAGAGAAGGTCATAAGGTTGATTTGGGATTCAAAAGTAACGAGAATGGTGTGATGAAGTTCAGAGACATGGTTTGTGTACCTGATGTTCTAGAGCTTAAGAAGAGTATTCTTCAGGAAGGTCATAGGAGTGGTCTAAGTATTCATCACGGTGCCACTAAGATGTATTAAGACTTGAAGAAAATATTTTGGTGGCCAGGAATGAAAAAGGAAGTAGTTGAGTTCATTTATGCTTGTTTGACTTGCCAAAAGTCAAAGATTGAACATCAGAAGCCATTGTGTTTGATGCAACCATTAAGTATTCCTGAGTGGAAGTGGGATAGGATTTACATGGATTTTGTGATGAGTTTGTCGAAGACGACAAATGGATGTGATCCATTTGGGTGATTGTTGATAAACTTACTAAATTGACTCATTTCATACCAATTAAGATCAGTTATCCTCTGCAGAAGTTGGTTGAGTTGTATATTGAGAATGTTGTTAGCTTGCATGGTATTTTGTCGAGCATTGTATCAAATAGAGATTTGAGATTTACGTTGAGGTTTTTATAGAGTTTGCAAGAAGCGTTGGGCACTAAGCTGAAGTTGAGTTATGCTTATCATCTACAGGCCAACGGTCAAACGGAAAGGACTATTCAATCTTTGGAGGATTTGTTGAGGGCTTGTATGCTAGAATAAAGAGGTGTTTGGAATAACGGTAACACCATAGTTTTCCGAGTTATTTAATTGATTTATTTGTATTTTTAATTTAATTATTATGCGTGATAATTGGATTAATTAAGGGGCATGTGGCCTTGAGGTAGGGGTGTAAAGAGTAAGTAGATGTTATTTAATTAAAATAAATTTTAGAGAGTTTAAGTTCAAATTATAAATTAAGAGAAATAGAGGGGAGGAATGAGTAAGAGTAATTCTTAGTTAGGGAGAGAATTATAATTATGGCTTGATTATCTTAATTATATAAGGTTAAGAGATAACCTAGGTTGGGGGAATTTCTACCAATACGTGAAAAAAGGATTACAAGCACAAGGGAGATAGAAGGTTAAATATTTAGAGAGAAGGGAAGAACAATTAAAGACCATTATTTTTCTATTGCTGCTAGGAAAACTAGGTAAAAGGGAGAATTGATTCAATAATGGGTATATGTGTGAGGGGTGGAATTGAGGAGTCATCTCACAGAGATCACCAAGCAAACAGCAATTGTATATCAAGCAATTCAATCATTACAATCAATACAGTTATCCCAAATTGTACAAAAATATGTCATATAACAAATAAACAATATCATACAACAAGGGTGAAAAGTAGGCAAAACCACCAAGGAGAATGTTCCCCAGCAGAGTCGCCACTTTTCTGTAGCGGTGTATTCGTCACTTTATGATTTATTGACTAAATCAAAAGCAAAGCATACAAAGAATCGAGTCGCCACCGCACTTTTATTTATCCAAAGGAATGGCTAAAAAGCGAACAAAAGCCTAAGAAGTTTTACACATAGAAAACTAATGAAAAGATCAGAGATCTGGGTAAGGGGTTAATTACACAATGGGAAGGTGTTAGGCACCCAAAACGTCCTAGGTACTCCTAGGGAGCCCTTTTCACAACTTGTTGTATGAAATGTTATTTGTTTATGAAATATTTATTGTGCAAATATGAGTGAAGGGATGAGAGAAGAATGTACAAGTTGTTATTTTTTGTGTTTGAACGGATGAACCCGTTGCCTACGTACCTTTCCATGGAAGGTAAGGATCAAAACGCCGTAGTTCGGCTAAAAGATTTCCAAAAGTATGTGAATTGATTTTAAAACAAAAGCCCTAAGGTCTTTCGTTATCCACGGGAGAAAACTCAACCTATACAAACAACAAGTCCACCATGTGAGAAAAGCTTCAACTTGCTAGTGAGGGGTTAACCCTATAATAAGCAAGGAAGTCTTACAATTCAATCACTAAGGACAAAAGGTGAGATTAACATCAACCAACTAGGATAAATCAAACCTATGGCTAATGTATGAAAACTTATCAAGAAAGTGGACTTGAGCCACAAAACAATTGAATGGGTGGAATTAATCAATTAGAATTTATTCACAAAAGATGGTCAAAGTATGATTAGAATTCAATTCAAAAGAAGTATTATGAAAATGAAGTTTGAAAAATCAAAGGCTTAAGGCCTAGGTTTCTAATTTGAAAAGAAATGAAAATGTTTGCACAATAGTTTTCAAGTTTTGGATTAACATGCAAATGGAGGTTTAAAGAAACAAAAAGTGGGAGGGTGAGGAAGTAAAACTTCTTAGATGTTCACCTCTTGAGATCATATGTAGATGATTCAAGTGATTCCTTTGGAATAGGCCACAATGCAAATAACAGATAAACAATGTATCAGGCAAAGCCAACAAAGATGGATACCGGATGCCAATCAATGGACTTATTCCAATCTCCTAAAACAAAATGGATATCAGATGCCAATCAATGGACTTATACCAATCTCCTAAAACAAAACATGGATACCAGATCCCAATCAATGGACTTATACCAATCTCCAAGGAATGATCATAGGAAACAACTGCCAATAGCTGGACTTACAGTTGACTCCTCACAAGAAACAAACAACAAATGCAATAAGCAAGAGGAAACAAGTTGCCAATAAATGGTCTTACACTCGACTCCAAGGAAAGGAATGCCAATGAATGGTCTTAGTTCCAAATCCCTCCAGATCATAGGAAACAACTGCCAATAGCTGGACTTACAATTGACTCCTCAATGGACAAACAAAGTGTCACAAAGATATGAACAATGATTATGAAATGATATACAAGTAATGATTATAGATGCACAAAGGCACACATAAGCAAATATGCACAGATGAATCAAGTAAGCAGACAAACAAGTCAATTAGCACACACTATACACAATCAATTAGGCTCAAGCAAGGTTAGGCTTTACAGCCAACTGGAATGGGGTATTTGAGCTCTTAACCCTAACATTGAGAGTTAGGGTGAAGCAGATGAAATGGAGATGAGGGGTGTGCCTCATAGCTCTTATCCCTGGTCAGGGAGAGCTTTGATCAATGGAAAATGTGGGAGTTCAGAAAGTTGGAACTCTTCTCCACAAATGATTGACTCTATAAGATCTTGGGTTATTATTCACAATGCATCAACACATGGTGTGAGCAAGGTGAATGACACACTGAGTAGCAGGAGATGGATTACACATCTCTTTTATCTGCCAATTGCCTCATAAGAGGACTTTTCCTGCTTGGCACAACATTAAACAAGCACAAACATTGCCTCTTAAGGAGGGCTTCAGACAGGTGCCTACCAATAACAGTAGGTCTTCCAGACTACATGAAGATTAGAGATTATACCTAAGTGGTTAAGCAACCAAGCAAAGCAAAGTTCAAAATGAACTTAAGCAACTTAAGTACCTGTAGAAACAACTAAACAAATCAGCACAGTACTCAGACAAACAGACAACAATCAATAAGCAACAGACAATCCCAATGTACAAAATATGCAAGCCAAAAGGCAAACTCAAATGAGTTAGCATCAACCTATAAAACACACAGGTGTTAGTAATCAAAAGCAAACATCAGTATTCAAATGATGAAGCATCATCAACCATGGCATTTGGATGCTTAAACCTGAAATCAAAGCTCAAATGTAAGCAACAAACCACTAGGTCAAAGCCTAGGGTCAAAGATGGAGAAAAAATTTAATACAGGAGCTGAAATTTAACACAAAGCAACTTCAAACACATATTGACATATTCCAAAAGGTCTCATATCAAAATCAATCACCAAATGCATTTCATGATCAAGTGAAGTTCAAGACAATTTCAAAGCTCATATGTGATCAACAAGAATGAAAAATTCAAATCAAAATAGAAATGATTCAAATAAATCTGGAAAAATTCATGCACATTCAAGACATCTAACATGATCAACATACAAAAAATCAGAAGCATTGGACATCATTTGGTATGGAAATCAAGTTGCACAAGTTGAACATTCAAAGGTGTGACACAAATTGTCACACCAAGTTAGCACAAGCATAAAACAGAAATGGAGCATAGGAAAAATACCAAACCAAAACCAAAATGTCAAGCAATGTGTCTAGTTTCATTATGCAAAATTTCAGGTTCATTGGATAAGAAACAAGCATTTCATGATAGTCTGAATCAAGCAATATCATAAATGTACATGTGAGCAATCAACCTAGAACAAATTATTTTTCCAGCCAGGCACAACTTGTAAATTCATGCTCATAAAAAAGTAGACAAACCAAGGAGCATTGTGCAAAAGATTGGAGTGAAATTGATGCATTTTTCTATTTTATATGATTTTTTGAAGTTGAGGAAAAAAATTGAAATCAAAATTGGACATAGGCATGAAAATGTGGAGGGAAAGTATGAAAATGAAATAACATTTGAAAATATCCCCTCGCTGGGAATCGAAGCCAGTGCATATTTGAATATGGCGCCTCAAGTGAAACGACTCCGTTTCACTGAAGAAACCCTAGCGCGCCCAAAATCGTAGCTAATTTGAAAATCCGTAGCAAAATTGTGGCAATCTCGTAGCAAAACCTGGAAACGATGATCTTCATCTTCATGAAGATGAACAGTGTACGTGTTCATGCACGTCCAGAAATATTTCTCCAGAAATCAAAATTAAGCACATCAACACGTAGATCTTTCAAAGGAGATCATGGATCAAGCAAGAACTAAGCATAAATCAACATACACAAACAGAATCGAGCACATGAAAGTTCATGCATGAAACTTTAATCTATCCTAACTCAGTCAATAGGACACCAAATTGCACGATTCAAAGCTCAGATTCATCAGGACATCAAGATTTACAATAACATAGCAATGGATTTTAAAATTACAAGATTCGAATTATGACCTCTTGAAGTGCAGAATCTGGAATCGTGCTCTACACAGCTCAGCAATGGCTCAAAGTTCCTCCACGATGCTTATTGAAGTGATTGATGATGAATTTGAAGCTCAACTGCACATGAATCCAGCAGATTTTGAAATCACCATGGATGCTTCAAGCTTTAAATCTAGTTCAATATGGCACGATTCCTTCCAATTCCACGTTCAAATCTTCTCAAAAATACTTCAGGATCATGAATCAATCAATAGAAATGTCTCTTGTGTGAAGAATTGCAAAATATTTTTGAGAGAAAAATTTGGAGAATTTTGAGATTCAGATCTGAAAATGGATGTTTATCAAGAATGCAGTTATGATTATTCTTATATATGCCATGCTAATGATTCTGTAATCAAGTTTTAGCCAAATGCAAATGAGATTAGCAACTTATGAGGTGTATCTACAAAAATGGTTTTTCATCTCATGCACTTCATGCATGCGTGAACAGTGCCAGAACAAGGCCCAAAATCACTTAAAATGAGTTCATGCACCCTTTAGAATTGGTTTTGTATGCATATGATCATCCAAAATGGTTTTATGAAAATTCCTTCTAAAAACTACATGAATTAGCACATGACAATGCAAATGGAATTCAAGCCATGTAATGAATGTTTTGGAAACTAGAGGTCATGAGAAGAATTTTGCAAAAAGAACCACTCATTTTGGAGCTTTGGTTGAAAAGTTATGCTCCTTTGAAGTCCCATGCATACTTTGCCATGATTTGATCATATCTCCTTAACCACACATTAGAAATTTATGATCTTGGACCTTTTGGAAATGGGAGAGAAAGATCTACAACTTTCATGTTCAACAAATTTTCATTTGAAGCTTTCTTGATGATGTAATATTGAGTTGAAGTTGGTCCAAAACCTTTCCATTTTTGGAAAGTTCAAATTATAGGTCACTTGCTATTTTGGGAAATTCTTGACTGGACCTCAAATTCTTCAATGAATTCATATGAACTCTTGTGAGTGATTGTGGGGTCCAAATCTCAAGAATGACCACCATCTATTGCTCAATGAATTCCTTTAATGCTTTGACCTGTTATTGCTTCATCTGCAAGACAAAGGTTAGATGACATATTTGTGTACTTTTTGTTAGTGATAAAAAGAAAAACAATGATATACAAATGCAAACATGCTTGGTGATCAAGAACCACTCTCAAAAAGATCCCACCCATAGGGAAGGAAGCAAGGTGTCCAATGATCCTTGAGGCAATGCAATGTCATGATATGATGCCATGAGGGATCTTAGGGACAAAATTGGGGTCTTACAGATGCCCCTATTTAAGGTCATTCTAGCCGGAGAAGTGAAGGTTAAAATCTTCATCTCGACGCGGTAGAATGGGCTTAAATAACAATAATGAGACAAATTTTGGTCCCTAAGAGACCTCATGATGCAAATGTATGCATGCAAAAGAAACAAACTCTGTGGGGAATACTGGTCCACAAAGAAAAGACAGTCCATCGGAGTAATACACTCACCAGGAACAGAGACTCTAACAGGACTCTCATGGGGATAAGAAAAAGAATGCGTGAGCAGGACACGACTCTGGATTAGGGGAAACTGACACGGCACGAACAGAACACGACTGGACTAGAGACCTCACTAGGGAGTAAAGGACTCAGACTGGGGAAAAAGGAAAAAGAAATTTCCAAAGGAAGACACATCCATTGGAAAGACTCAAGCTGACTCAAACTATCCACGAAGGATACTTCGGATGAAAATCCGGACTCGGACTGGGAAAAAGATTCACACAGAATCTCCCTGCCGGGGAAAACTGCATATATTGGGGAAAACGCCAATACAGCAAAAGGGTAAAATCACAACGGAAACTCCACTAGGGAATGTCTAACAAAGAGACTCTCCTGGAGAAAAAAACTGCAAGATGAGGTGTTACCGGCTACTGGGTAACAAGCTCAAAGAGACATGTGATCTAAACACCGGTTACTGGGTGAAAGAACAACAAGCTCAGGAAGAATGAATATCAAAGACCGGTATAAGGGTGAGAGATATCAATCAACCAAACATCTGAGAAAGACCTGAAAAAGGTACATCAACTCAGGAAAATCTGACTCCACAGGGGACCAAGGTCATAATAGGGAGCAGAAAGGAAGGAACACCAGGGATACCGGCTATTGGGTATATAATAGGTGACCGACCAAAGCATGAATTGGTATATACGCCAAAACACTCATCATCCAAAAGGAGAGCTTGAAAAAGCAAATCGACTTACAGGATGGACATTCGACTCCGCAACGGGAAAACGAATCTTACTCAGCAGGGGAAAAAACCCAAGAGCGCATGAGATATAATATCCATTACCGTCAGAACGTGGATAGTATACTCGTATGAGATATATTATCTATTACCGTCAGAACGTAGATAGTATACTCGCATGGAAGGAACACCAAGGATACCGGTTACTGGGTATATAATAGGTGACCAACCGAAAAGAGAGACAATCGTTACCAACACCAACAGGGTAAACGAAAGATAACTCACAGGGGATAAATTGCAAGCATCCGGCAATCATCCAGGAGACATATCACCAGCTACTGGGAGATACACTCAAAGAAGGAGAATAAAGAATATTCGGTTCCGCAAAGGAAACACGAATCTTACTCGACTGGGGAAACACAACAGGCTTCGACCGAAGAGTGCATGAGATATATTATCCATTACCGTCAGAACGTGGATAACATACTCACATGGAAGATTATCCACAACCGGTTACTGGGTTAATAAAGGATAAATCAACCGAAAAGAAAGGCATCGGGATACCAAAACTAGGTATATAAAGATGACCGATCAAGGGAGAAACAATCATTACCGACAAAAGGGTAAATGACAGAGAAACTCACCAGGGATACATTGATAAACATCAATGATCCGGGGAACAAACCACTGGCATACGGTGAAAGGACCCGCTGAGGATAAAATTGCTAGCATCCGGCAATTATCCACAAGGAAAGACTGTTGGGGATACAATTGCTAGCATACGGAAATTACCCAGAAGAAAGAGGGAATATCAACATCGAATACTGGATGAGGATAACCTCAAAGAGTAACCATCATCGGTTAGGATGAACAACAAGGTTAACTCTGCAAAAGGGAGAAATTAGGATTTACAACTACCGAATACGGGGTAGAAGACCAAAAACTCTGGCTGAGGATAAAATTGCTAGCATACGGCAATTATCCACAAGAAAGCACAGACTCCGCTAGGGATACAACAACAACATAGGATTTAAAACTACCGAATACTGGATAGAAGACCACAAAATCCACCATCAACCAGAATGAACCACAAAGGTTACCTCTGCTAGGGGATAAAAGTAGGGTTTGTAACTACCGAATACATGGTAGAAAACCAACAACTCTCTGCGTGGGGAATGAAAGAATCACAACTCCGCACGGGGAAACAAAATAGGGTTTATAACAAACCACCAACTGCTGAGGAGCAAGAAAAATAAATAGGATTTATGACTACCGAATACTGGGTAGAAAACCATCGACTCTTGCTGAGGAACAAAGATGTTCACAAACACCTATTCCACAAAAGGGAAAAAAGGTATACAGGATTTACAACTACCGGGTACTGGGTAGAAAACCAACAACTCTCCTGAGGAATAAAAGGTATATAACCACAAATCCCGCCAAGAGGGAAAAGGGAACATAGGACTTACAACTACCGGTTACTGGGTAGAGGCCCAAACTCCGCTGGGGATAAAAAGAATTATTGCCGGTTACTTGGCAATTCATTCATTTATTCCACGGGGAAGCACAAGAGACAGTTGAAAAATGCCAATTCAGGATCAAACCAAAAAGGCAAACTGAATCAAGACTCGTCCTAATGAGGATATAACTCAATAGGAGGATCCATCCCAATATATGTGTTGGGAGGAAACGGAAAAAACCGTCATCCACGAGGATATATCTCAGTGGGGAATTGCAGAAGGAAGGACAGACACTTTCTGCTTATGGGGCTGACTCTATATTGAGAGATTAGACACCCGACATCCGCTTGGGAAGATCTACTGGAGAGATCTAAATCACCATCAGCAGGAGACAACAAACAAAAGATATATGGCAAAAAACGCAATCATGAATATCTTAATGTTGAAAGTATGCATGAATATGCGTGATTTATGTTTGATGAATGCAGACAAAACAGACATATCTAACACAAAACAGGTCCAGGAATCAAACGCCCGGTACTACACTTCTAGAGGAAAATCCAAGGAAAGCCAATCTGCTGGAGATCTAACTGCTAAAAAGCAAAGACCTGCTGGAAAGCAAAAGATCAGAGATGTCAAAGAAATCACAAAATCTCTGAGTGATGGATCATCAATCAACCCAATTAGGGAACAGAAGTTCACAACAGGCATCAACTGCCATAAAGACAAATCTGTTGGGGAAATGGAGAAATCCCGAGATTTCTGCAGGGGATCTTCAGTATCAACTGGGAAATAAGAGTTCACTGCACAAGCAAGAACTGCTGAAGAGAACAGAACACACAAGTAGAATCTAGCCGCAAGCCACTCTACTGGGGATACTGTCAGTCACTCTATTGGGGATAAACCCACTGAGGGGAAATAGATCACACAAGTAGATTCTGCCACAAGCCACTCTACTGGGGATCAAAAGCATCAGGAAATCAACCAAATCTAAGGATGATGGATCACCAACCCACCCAACTAGGGAACAGAAGTTCACAACAGGCAGAAACTGCCACAAAAACAACTTTGTTGAGGATACCAACTCTGTTGGGGATACTGCAGGGAAATCACAAAACTTCTGTAGGGAAACATCACAGACACAATCCACCGTACCACAAATCTACTGTGGAATCATCTGAGGAAGAGAAGGAGAACTGGTGATCAACCACCAAATGCTGAGCCTTCCAAGAAGAAACCAACCGCTGAGGAGGAAATAATCACTGCTCTGCTGAAGGGATAAGAGGTGAAAACCTCAACAAGCGCTCTGATGGAGAGATATAGCATAAATGAAGTATATCATACCAACAACTCCGCTAGCGACTGTACTGAGGAAACAGACGAAGTACCGGGATGTCAATCCACCAACTACCGAATCTTCCAAAAGGAAAGCAACCATGCTGGGGAGAGAATATTGTTGGAGAGGGATATGAAGTTCTCAACAAACACTCTGCTAAGGGAACAAAATCTCAACAGAAGCTCTGCTTAGGGAACAACCCTAACAACAAACTAGATAAAAGAGGATACAACCATGCCAGGAATATGAACAAATGTCTTACCCTGTTGGAAATCATGCCACCCTTGGGAGAGCACTGAGAAATTCTTAAGTATCCTTTCATCATTGTGAATGTTCACTTTGTTTAAAACAACAATTTGAAAAATTTTATTTGTTTAAAACAATGACATTTTATCAATTAAAACATGCAAAACATTTGTTGAATCGAAACAAATAAGAGTGCAAATAATTGGATAAAAGCTCAAATTGATTTGATGGAATGGTAGCCTGCAAATGGCAAGACTCCATAGATCTGTACAAATTTGAAATCGGTGATATATATTGGAAGAGGGCTACATTGAACATAATGATCCTTTCTCTACCAATTTGAATCCGATGTATTCGAAGCTTCAGTTGACGACGAATCGAGAATCTCTGACGAAAGGACAGCTGTGGAACAGAAAGTCTTGTCAGGATGCAGTTACTTGCCATATCCCTAATTTTTGCCTAGATTGCCCCAGGGTGAGGTACTCAATCTAGCGGGATGCAAATATATTTTTTTCAATGTCTCTAACTTTTGCCTGGATCGCCCTTTCGGGTTCTCCACCGAGACGCTCATTTTTGCCTAAGCCGCCCTTTCGGGTCTTCAACTTAGCGAGTTATTCTATTTTTCTTTTACTCTCATTTTTTTTTAGGCAAAGTATTTCTTGACTGCATCTGAATTCACAGGACGAGTGAAATCCTCCCCATCCATTGTTGTGAGCATCAAAGCTCCGCCTGAAAAGGCTCTCTTAACAACATATGGACCTTCATAGTTTGGAGTCCACTTGCTCCTGGCATCGGGCGCGAAAGACAAGACCTTCTTGAGCACAAGGTCGCCTTCTCGGAACACACGAGGCTTGACCTTCTTATCGAATGCTTTCTTCATTCTCTGCTGATATAACTGACCATGGCACATGGCAGTCAATCGCTTCTCTTCGATCAAATTCAGTTGGTCATAACGACTGTGAATCCATTCAGCATCAGTCAGCTTGGCTTCCATCAAGACTCTCATTGATGGGATCTCCACCTCTACTGGGAGAACAGCCTCCATACCGTAAACAAGAGAAAAAGGGGTTGCCCCTGTTGAAGTGCGGACAGATGTACGATAACCATGCAAAGCAAATGGCAGCATCTCATGCCAATCTTTGTACGTAACAACCATCTTCTGGATAATCTTCTTGATATTCTTGTTAGCAGCTTCAACAGCCCCATTCATCTTTGGTCTGTAAGGAGAGGAGTTATGATGTGCAATCTTGAACTCAGCGCACAACTCTTCCATCATCTTATTATTCAGATTAGATCCATTATCAGTAATGATCTTATCTGGCACACCATAACGGCAAATAAGCTGATTCTTGATAAACTTCACGACCACCTGCCTAGTCACATTCGCATACGAAGCGACTTCAACCCATTTGGTGAAGTAATCAATTTCTATGAGAATAAACCTGTGTCCATTGGACGCTTTCGGTTCAATCATGCCGATCATGTCGATTCCCCACATAGAGAAAGGCCATGGTGATGAAATCACATTCAGAAGTGTCGGAGGAATATGAATCTTATCCGCATAAATCTGACATTTGTGGCATTTCTTCACATGTTTGCAACAGTCAGACTCCATTGTCAGCCAATAGTAGCCTGCTCTCAACATCTTTCTGGCCATGGCATGTCCATTGGAATGAGTACCAAATGAACCCTCATGGACCTCAGTCATCAATAGGTTTGCTTCGTGTCTATCCACGCATCTGAGCAAAACCATGTCAAAATTTCTCTTATAAAGCACTTCACCACTGAGGTAGAAACTGCCTGACAACCTTCTTAAAGTTTTCCTATCTTTCACAGATGCCCCAGGCGGGTAGACCTGGTTCTGGAGGAAATTCTTGATATCAAAATACCAAGGCTTATCATCTTTGACTTCTTCAACTACAAATACGTGAGCTGGTCTATCCAAGCGCATCACGGTGATATTGGGAACTTCATTCCAATACTTGACTACAATCATGGAAGCAAGCGTAGCAAGAGCATCTACCATCCGATTATCCTCTCGAGGAATATGATGAAAGTCAACTTCAGTAAAGAACGTTGAAATCCTCCTCGCATAATCTCTATACGGAATGAGACCAGGCTGATTCGTCTCCCATTCACCCTTGATCTGATTGACAACCAGGGCCGAATCACCATACACATCAAGATGCTTGATCCTCAAATCAATGCATTCTTCCAGTCCCATAATACAGGCCTCATACTCAGCCATATTATTCGTGCATTTGAAAGTTAGCCTTGCTGTAAAAGGAATATGTGTGCCATGAGGAGTAATGATTACTGCCCCAATTCCATTTCCATACTAATTTACAGCGCCATCAAACACCATCGTCCATCTGGAACCAGGTTCCGGACCTACATCAAGTGTAGGCTCATCGCAATCTTTCATTTTCAAATACATAATCTCCTCATCTGGGAAGTCGTACTGAACAGACTGATGATCTTCAATCGGCTGATGCGCTAAATGGTCAGCCAAGATACTACCTTTGATAGCTTTCTGAGCTCGATACTCGATATCATACTCAGATAACAACATCTGCCAACGGGAAATCCTCCCAGTTAAAGCAGGCTTCTCGAAAATATACTTGATTGGATCCATTCTGGATATCAACCAAGTTGTATGATTTATCATGTACTGGCGTAAGTGCTTAGCAGCCCAAGCCAAAGCACAGCACGTCTTCTCAAGCATAGAGTATCGAGACTCACAATCAGTGAACTTCTTACTGAGGTAGTAGATAGCAGATTCTTTCTTCCCTGATTCGTCTTGTTGACCGAGTACACAACCCGTCGAGTCTTCAAGAACAGTCAAATACATGATCAGAGGTCTTCCTTCTACAGGCGGAGACAAGATCGGAGGTTCAGACAGATACTCTTTGATACTGTCGAAAGCTTTCTGGCAATCCTCGGTCCAATCATGAGATTGATCTTTCCGGAGGAGCTTGAATATCGGCGCACATGTGGCAGTCATGTGGGATATAAATCTGGAAATATAATTCAAGCGGCCAAGAAAACCTCGGACTTGCTTCTCAGTTTTGGGCGTAGGCATCTCTTGTATTGCTTTGCCTTTGCAGGATCAACCTCAATACCTCTCTCGCTGACAACAAAACCCAACAACTTGCCGGAACGGACTCCAAATGTACATTTGTTCGGATTGAGACGAAGCTTGTACTTCCTCAAACGCTGAAAAAGCTTCAACAAATGCTCAACATGTTCAACTTCCGTTCAGGACTTAGCAATCATATCATCAACATAGACCTCTATCTCCTTGTGCATCATATCATGAAACAAGGTAGTCATAGCTCGTTGATACGTGGCTCCGGCGTTCTTCAAACCGAAGGGCATCACTCGATAACAGAATGTTCCCCAAGGTGTGATGAATGTTGTCTTCTCCATATCCTCGGGTGCCATCTTGATCTGGCTATATCCGGAAAATCCGTCCATAAAGGAAAAGACTTTGAATTTAGTTGTATTGTCTACCAACATATCAATGTGTGGTAGAGGGAAATCATCTTTCGGACTAGCTTTATTCAAATCTCTATAATCAACACACATACGGACTTTTCCGTCTTTCTTAGGCACAGGCACAATATTGGCCACCCATAGAGGATATGTAGAAGTCACCAGAAACCCTGCATCAATTTGCTTCTGAACTTCCTCTTTGATCTTCACTGCCATATCTGGATGGGTTCTTCTGAGCTTCTGCTTCACAGGCACGCACTCAGGCTTCAAAGGCAGGAAATGTTGCACAATATCTGTATCTAGACCTGGCATGTCTTCATATGACCAAGCAAAGATATCGGAATATTCTCGTAGCAAACTGATCAACCCCTTCTTGACAGACTCCTCAAGAAGTGCCCCAATCTTCACCATACGAACACAATCTTCAGACCCCAAGTTGACTGTTTCCAGATCTTCGAGATGCGGCTGAATGATCTTCTTCTCGTGCTCAAGGAGACGGGTAATCTCATCAGGAATCCCTTCAACATCATCTTCCTCTGCCTCGAATACAGGGAATTCAAAATTGGGAGATGGCGTTGGATCATTATGTTCAATGGGTTTTAGAATCAACCTGCATAATGATTTTGGATAATAAAAACTTTTAGAATTTAAACAAGCAAACCATTATGCAGATGAAAAAGATTGCTTTTATTCTTGTTTTTTTTTAGGGTTTTTTGTGATCACCGATTTCATGCAAAAGCAAAAAGTGAAAACAAATGGAAAAACAAATGTTTAACAATGCATTAATTGAATGAAATATCATTGTATAAATGCTGCCAACAATGTCATCACTTCTCCTTTTGGCATGGGAGAAGGGTTTTGAACAAAGTGAACATATTACGCTGACTTATGAATGATCGTAGGAACATCCACAGCGACCCAATTATGGCAGACACCACCAGGGATGACGAAGTTACTCAAATCCTCTGCATCCTCTTCCAGAATAGCAGCAGTTTCCTCAGCTTGATCAGCATGGATGAAACCTCCACTCTTGAACAATCCTTTCTCATTAAAGACCCCAGAAGAATAGCCAATGCCAGCCCGGGATTTGTTATCTTCAAGCTCGATCATCTTTCCTAACCCAGCAACTGCACCACATTCAATGGCCAGTTTCGCATCACGATAGGAAGCAAATGAAGGAGACTTCTTCTCAATTGGCTCAGCAATAGACAAAGCTTGGAAAGGCGTTCCAACTTCATCCTCAGCATCAATATATGAGAAAGAAGACAGGTGGCTAACCAGGAGAGCCTTTTCCCCCCCTACCACAACCAGTTTCTTATTCTTAAGGAATTTCAGCTTCTGGTGTAGGGTAGATGTCACGGCGCCAGCCTCGTGAATCCATGGTCTACCAAGGAGACAGCTATAAGATGGGTGGATGTCCATAACCTGGAAGGTAACTTGGAAATCACTTGGTCCAATCTTGACTGGGAGATCAACTTCCCCAATCACGGTCTTACGCGACCCATCGAAAGCTTTCACAACAACACCACTCTGCCTCATGGGAGGCCCTTGATATGACAATCTCGAAAGAGTAGTCTTTGGCAGTACATTCAAAGATGACCCAGTGTCCACCAGCACGTTGGACATGGCATCGTTCTTGCAATTCATAGAAATATGTAAAGCCATGTTGTGGTCTCTTCCCTCCTCAGGGAGATCAGCGTCACAGAAATTCAAAGTGTTGCAAGCGGTAATGTTTGCAACTATACTGTCAAACTGTTCAATCGTGACGTCATGATCAACATAAGCCAGATCCAACACTTTCTGCAGAGCCTCCCTATAAGGTTCTGAATTCAGAAGCAAAGATAGCACGGAGATCTTGGACGGCGTTTGTAAAAGCTGGTCTACAACGTTGTACTCACTCTTCTTGACGAGCCTCAGCATCTCATCACAGTCTTCATTCACAGTGCCACTCGGGCCAACAGAAGAAGCAGGAGTCTTTTGTACAGAGGAGGGTTTGGCAACAGGTGTCGGATTCGGAACATTCACTGCAGTCCCAACCGGACGCTCAGCAGAATCAGAAACAACATGAGTCTTCGGGGGTGCAGAAAACACACGACCACTCCGGGTCAACCCGCTCACATCAGCAATATTTACCACAGAAGTTGAAGGCAACGTCACTTCTTTCCCATCTTCAACAGCAACTGGATTATAGCGGAAGGGAATCGCTTTCTCAGAAGAATAAGGCACAGGGCCTGCAGGCTTGATCACCAAAGAAGGAGAGACTTTCGGCTTGTTACCATCATAACGGATGACAACAGGCTCAGGAATTTTGAACACAAGAGAAATCACGTTTACTTCTGGTTCATCTTCATCAACATTTCTGTTTTGAAGAATCTCAATAGTACCATCATCCAACAGCTCTTGAAGCTCTCTGCGCACTTGGTGGCAACCCAATCTATTGACGGAGCAGATACGGCATTTGTCATGGTCGTGCTCCATATGACTGTAATCACACAGCAGACAATGCAACTCAACCAATGACTGTCGAATATGGCTTACATATTTGACCTTATATTTGCCAGGGCAACCCTGGACCATATTAACCGACTTCCCATGCTCGGGCAATGGGTTCTTCGTAACATTGGGGCCTGAGTCCTCAAAGCTCAGAATGCCGTATCTCATAAGGTCTTGAACCTTAGTCTTCAATGGATAGCAATTTTCTATATTGTGACCGGGAGCATCGGAATGATAAACACAATGTTGGTCGGGCTTGTACCACCACTGAGGGTTAGCAGGTACAGCCGGAGGATCCCTCGGGGTAATCAGTTTCCGTTCTATTAAAGAGGGATATAGCTCAGCGTATGACATAGGAATAGGATCGAAAGTGATCTTCTTCCTATCATAATTCAAATTAGCCTGATTACTGTTGCCACGAGGCTGGTAAGCCTGTTGCTGTGGGCGTTGTTGCTGTTGATACTGAGGTTGTTGCTGATTATGCTGATTGTTGTCTCTGAAGACAGGTGCTATGTGAGCCACCTGATGCTGGTTGCTGGCATGACGCACAGGCTTCCTCTTGGCAGAGGGTCTTCTTGGTTTAGCATGGGATTGCACAGCATGTGCCTCCCCATCTTTCTTCTTAAACGCCCCATATCGTTTAGAAGAGCCTTCATCCTTAGATAACCGTCCTTCCCGGACTCCTTCCTCCAATCGCATCCCCATGTTCACCATCTCGGTGAAATCAGAGGGAGCACTAGCAACCATCCGCTCATAATAAAATGAACTAAGAGTTTTCAGAAAGATCTTAGTCATCTCCTTCTCTTCCAGCGGAGGAGTAATCTGAGCTGTCAGCTCTCGCCACCTCTGGGCGTACTCCTTGAATGTCTCTTTGTCCTTCTGGGACATGGCCCTGAGTTGATCACGGTCAGGAGCCATATCAACATTGTACTTATACTGCTTGACGAAGGCTTCGCCAAGATCGTTGAAGGAGCGGATGTTTGCGCTATCAAGGCTCATATACCAGCGAAGAGCTGCACTAGACAAACTATCCTGAAAATAATGAATCAGCAGCTGATCATTATCTGTTTGAGTAGACATTTTCCTGGCATACATAACCAGGTGACTGAGCGGGCAGGTGTTCCCCTTATACTTCTCAAAGTCAGGGACTTTGAATTTGACGGGTATCTTAACACCGGGAACCAAACATAGTTCAGCAACAGACTTGCCGAACAAATCTTTCCCTCGAAGGGTCTTCAATTCCTTGCGGAGTTCAAGGAATTGGTCGTTCATCGCATCCATCTTTTCATTAACATCTGGGCCCTCAGACGGCTCAGAATGATAGATGGTGTCGTCTACCCTGGGAGTGGTATGCACGACAGGAGGAGGCATTGCAAGGACCGGGCTAGATGTCGGCATGGAAGCAAAGGTAGGAGCTGGAATATCAGGCATAAAACCAGGAGGCATACCCCACGGAAACCCGGCTGGCATGGCTGGCATGAAATGAGCACTGGCAGCTGGCACAGTTGACGCAACTACTTCAGATATAACAGTCCTCTGGGGAGGAGTTGCAGGAGGTGGAGATGGTTGATTCTGAGCAGCTAGAAACTGCTCCATCATAGCACTCAGTCTAGCGACCTCTTCCTTCAGCTCACGGTTCTCTTGTTCAAGTTGATCCATCACTCTTGCAGAATTGGCTCGGGTGTAGTACCGATGAGTCAGCTTGTCTTCAAAATAAATGAAGAGCACAGAGTTAGGCCACAGACAAGAAGACCAGAACAACACCTGCTTATGCGAGATGATGCATGCAATGCTTGTGCATATGCTTTGTTTTTTATTTCAAGGAACTTTCAGGGTTCTATTTGCAATTTTTGAAATTTAAAGCATTTAATCGCATATGGAAAAATATCTCATCAAATATATATTCGAGACAAAGAAGTACAGCATTGTTGATTATTACAAGGGAAAAGGAAAATGAACATCCTATGGATCCCTAGAAGCTCGAGATGCTGGAAGACGAGATACACAAAGCCTCTTGATCTCTCTCTCATACGCTGCTTCCATGTCCGCTTTCTCTTTAGCAAGTCGATCATACTTCCTCTTCCAGAACTTGGAAGACTGAGGAAGCAGAGAAGTCCAGGTATCATCCGGATCATCTATCACCTGATGCTCGAGGAATTCAATCAGAGCATCCTTCTCCTTAAGCTGTTGAAGCAACTCTTCTCTTTCACGGATCCAAGCACATGAAAGGTCTTCTTCTCTCAACTCCTCTACGCCTTGGTTAGGGAGGGTTGAAGGCCCAGCCACAACCAAAGGTGTAGGTCTCGGATAATCATAAGGCATGAGATACTCTGATGCTCTCTGCCTGACCCAAGAAGTGTACGACTCCAAAGCAATGCAGTTCTTCGGACCCAACTCATTTCTACCCTTCTTGTGAATCTTGCGCCAAGCGCGGACCATCCTGGCTTTCAGACCTTGGGGATCTTTACCCTCCTGAAAGAACACACCTTCTAACAGAATGTTATGAGGTTTATTCTTTAGGGGGAACCCAAGCTGATGACGTGCTAAGATAGGGTTGTAGCTGATCCCACCACATGTACCAAAAAGAGGCACATTAGGGAATTCACCACAATAATCAATGATCTGAACAGTATCATACACGCGATCATACCAAGAGATATCGTCATTAGTGAGAGACATGAGTCTCGTAGACCACCGTAGACATCCCTTGTTCTCCTTGAAAGCGACCGTCTGCGGTAAGTGAGAAATAAACCACTTATACAGCAGAGGCAAACAGCACACAATAGCTCCTCCACCCTTTGCATTCCTCAGATGCAAAGAGAAATAGGTATCACCCAACAGAGTAGGAACGGGATTAAGAACAGAAAAGATCCTAATGGCGTTCACATCCACAAATTTGTCGATGTTGGGGAACAATACCAAACCATAGATGAGCAGCACAAATAAAGCCTCAAAGGCATCCTCACTCATGGCCTTCCCATTAACGGTAGCTTGAGCGACGAGGAAATCAGAAGGAAGACCCTGAATTCCACCTTTGGTAGTCATATGAGCTTCAATCAGGGATTCATCTATGTGCAACAAGTCTGCAATCTCTCGAGAAGTCGGAATACTCTCTAAGCCACTGAACGGTACCTGATCCAGAATAGGAATACCCACAAGATGAGCATACTCCTCGAGCGTAGGCAACAGCTGAAAGTCTGGAAAAGAGAAGCAATGATACAGAGGATCATAGAACTGCGCCAAAGTACTCATCAACCCTTCATCAACCTGAGTAGTCAACAGAGGCAGAAGCTTCCCATAACGAGCTTTGAAACCCAAGGGATCTAATACATAAGATGTCAGATTCCTTAACTCTTTCAGATCGGGCTGTCTAAAGCTGTACTTCTTTATATGCCTTTTTGGCTTTTCCATGTCTGAAAATGTTGCAAATAAACCCTTTAAGTTCCTTGAAAATTTTCTGATTTTTCTGATGACATGAATGCAGATGAATGCATGAATGTATAAATGCAGCAATCACACTGAAGGATCAAGCAAGTCACACCAGACAGAGGTCATGGGAAAGCTCGTAGTATCCTAAATATCAATCATCCATTTTGGTGGATTATGGTTTTCACCTTATCAACACCCAAGTTCCATTGATATTAACGATACATGAACCGGCTCAATCATCCTTAATATCAATCATCCATTTTGGTGGATTATGGTTTACACCTTATCAACACCCAAGTTCCATTGATATTAACGATGTCTGAACGACTCAACCATGAATCACGGGTTTGTTGAGAGTCACGAGCATGGAGTCTCGGTTAAGAACCACCCAAAGGGAGTGTACTAGGGTTTAAACCTGCCGAACATGTTCTACAAGAGGTTCCCATAGTCATCATCCCATCTTTCGAATATTATCGGAGGAACGAATACTCGTATTCCAAAAATATTCTCAAGAGAGACTCTTATGAGTGTAGTATCGCGTAACAATCGCATTAAATCTTACATCTGAACGACCTCCGCACTACGTCCTAAAAATAGGCCAAGATGGGCTTGGTAAACTAAGGTCTTTGGCTTCTAAGGCACATGTTAAAAGAATAATGCCTAACCACAAATGACTTGTGTGACATTATTAATCCAACATGACCTCCACCAAGTGAATGGACTCGCAAGTCAACTTGCTAAGGAATACTCCACACAAGTCGACAAGACTATGCCATTCTCCTATCCTAAGGTGCACTCAAGTTCGGGTATAGAACTCATCTCACAGAGATCACCAAGCAAACAACAATTGTATATCAAGTAATTCAATCATTACAATCAATACAGTTATCCCAAATTGTACAAAAATATGTCATATAACAAATAAACAATATCATACAACAAGGGTGAAAAGTAGGCAAAACCACCAAGGAGAATGTTCCCCAACAGAGTCGCCACTTTTCTGTAGCGGTGTATTCGTCACATTATGATTTATTGACTAAATCAAAAGCAAAGAATACAAAGAATCGAGTCGCCACCGCACTTTTATTTATCCAAAGGAATGGCTAAAAAGCGAACAAAAGCCTAAGAAGTTTTACACATAGAAAACTAATGAAAAGATCGGAGATCTGGGTAAGGGGTTAATTACGCAATGGGAAGGTGTTAGGCACCCAAAACGTCCTAGGTACTCCTAGGGAGCCCTTTTCATAACTTGTTGTATGAAATGTTATTTGTTTATGAAATATTTATTGTGCAAACATGAGTGAAGGGATGAGAGAAGAATGTACAAGTTGTTATTTTTTGTGTTTGAACGGATGAACCCGTTGCCTACGTACCTTTCCATGGAAGGTAAGGATCAAAACGCCGTAGTTTGGCTAAAAGATTTCCAAAAGTATGTGAATTGATTTTAAAACAAAAGCCCTAAGGTCTTTCGTTATCCACGGGAGAAAACTCAACCTATACAAACAACAAGTCCACCATGTGAGAAAAGCTTCAACTTGCTAGTGAGGGGTTAACCCTATAATAAGCAAGGAAGTCTTACAATTCAATCACTAAGGACAAAAGGTGAGATTAACATCAACCAACTAGGATAAATCAAACCTATGGCTAATGTATGAAAACTTATCAAGAAAGTGGACTTGAGCCACAAAACAATTGAATGGGTGGAATTAATCAATTAGAATTTATTCACAAAAGAATGTCAAAGTATGATTAGAATTCAATTCAAAAGAAGTATTATGAAAATGAAGTTTGAAAAATCAAAGGCTTAAGGCCTAGGTTTCTAATTTGAAAAGAAATGAAAATGTTTGCACAATAGTTTTCAAGTTTTGGATTAACATGCAAATGGAGGTTTAAAGAAACAAAAAGTGGGAGGGTGAGGAATTAAAACTTCTTAGATGTTCACCTCTTGAGATCATATGTAGATGATTCAAGTGATTCCTTTGGAATAGGCCACAATGCAAATAACAGATAAACAATGTATCAGGCAAAGCCAACAAAGATGGATACCGGATGCCAATCAATGGACTTATTCCAATCTCCTAAAACAAAATGGATATCAGATGCCAATCAATGGACTTATACCAATCTCCTAAAACAAAACATGGATACCAGATGCCAATCAATAGACTTATACCAATCTCCAAGGAATGATCATAGGAAACAACTGCCAATAGCTGGACTTACAATTGACTCCTCACAAGAAACAAACAACAAATGCAATAAGCAAGAGGAAACAAGTTGCCAATAAATGGTCTTACACTCGACTCCAAGGAAAGGAATGCCAATGAATGGTCTTAGTTCCAAATCCCTCCAGATCATAGGAAACAACTGCCAATAGCTGGACTTACAATTGACTCCTCAATGGACAAACAAAGTGTCACAAAGATATGAACAATGATTATGAAATGATATACAAGTAATGATGATAGATGCACAAAGGCACACATAAGCAAATATGCACAGATGAATCAAGTAAGCAGACAAACAAGTCAATTAGCACACACTATACACAATCAATTAGGCTCAAGCAAGGTTAGGCTTTACAGCCAACTGGAATGGGGTATTTGAGCTCTTAACCCTAACATTGAGAGTTAGGGTGAAGCAGATGAAATGGAGATGAGGGGTGTGCCTCATAGCTCTTATCCCTGGTCAGGGAGAGCTTTGATCAATGGAAAATGTGGGAGTTCAAAAAGTTGGAACTCTTCTCCACAAATGATTGACTCTATAAGATCTTGGGTTATTATTCACAATGCATCAACACATGGTGTGAGCAAGGTGAATGACACACTGAGTAGCAGGAGATGGATTACACATCTCTTTTATCTGCCAATTGCCTCATAAGAGGACTTTTCCTGCTTGGCACAACATTAAACAAGCACAAACATTGCCTCTTAAGGAGGGCTTCAGACAGGTGCCTACCAATAACAGTAGGTCTTCCAGACTACATGAAGATTAGAGATTATACCTAAGTGGTTAAGCAACCAAGCAAAGCAAAGTTCAAAATGAACTTAAAGCAACTTAAGTACCTGTAGAAACAACTAAACAAATCAGCACAGTACTCAGACAAACAGACAACAATCAATAAGCAACAGACAATCCCAATGTACAAAATGTGCAAGCCAAAAGGCAAACTCAAATGAGTTAGCATCAACCTATAAAACACACAGGTGTTAGTAATCAAAAGCAAACATCAGTATTCAAATGATGAAGCATCATCAACCATGGCATTTGGATGCTTAAACCTGAAATCAAAGCTCAAATGTAAGCAACAAACCACTAGGTCAAAGCCTAGGGTCAAAGATGGAGAAAAACGTTAATACAGGAGCTGAAATTTAACACAAAGCAACTTCAAATACATATTGACATATTCCAAAAGGTCTCATATCAAAATCAATCACCAAATGCATTTCATGATCAAGTGAAGTTCAAGACAATTTCAAAGCTCATATGTGATCAACAAGAATGAAAAATTCAAATCAAAACAGAAATGATTCAAATAAATCTGGAAAAATTCATGCAAATTCAAGACATCTAACATGATCAACATACAAAAAATCAGAAGCATTGGACATCATTTGGTATGGAAATCAAGTTGCACAAGTTGAACATTCAAAGGTGTGACACAAATTGTCACACCAAGTTAGCACAAGCATAAAACAGAAATGGAGCACAGGAAAAATACCAAACCAAAACCGAAATGTCAAGCAATGTGTCTAGTTTCATGATGTAAAATTTCAGGTTCATTGGATAAGAAACAAGCATTTCATGATAGTTTGAATCAAGCAATGTCATAAATGTACATGTGAGCAATCAACCTAGAACAAATTATTTTTCCAGCCAGGCACAACTTGTAAATTCATGCTCATAAAAAAGTAGACAAACCAAGAAGCATTGTGCAAAAAATTGGAGTGAAATTGATGCATTTTTCTATTTTATATGATTTTTTGAAGTTGAGGAAAAAAATTGAAATCAAAAATGGACATAGGCATGAAAATGTGGAGGGAAAGTATGAAAATGAAATAACATTTGAAAATATCCCCTCGCTGGGAATCGAAGCCAGTGCATATTTGAATCTGGCGCCTCAAGTGAAACGACGCCGTTTCACTGAAGAAACCCTAGCGCGCCCAAAATCGTAGCTAATTTTTAAATCCGTAGCAAAACTGTGGCAATCTCGTAGCAAAACCTGGAAACGATGATCTTCATCTTCATGAAGATGAACAGTGTACGTGTTCATGCACGTCCAGAAATATTTCTCCAGAAATCAAAATTAAGCACATCAACACGTAGATCTTTCAAAGGAGATCATGGATCAAGCAAGAACTAAGCATAAATCAACATACACAAACAGAATCGAGCACATGAAAGTTCATGCATGAAACTTTAATCTATCCTAACTCAGTTAATAGGACACCAAATTGCACGATTCAAAGCTCAGATTCATCAGGACATCAAGATTTACAACAACATAGCAATGGATTTTAAAATTACAAGATTCGAATTATGACCTCTTGAAGTGCAGAAACTGGAATCGTGCTCTACGCAGCTCAACAATGGCTCAAAGTTCCTCCACGATGCTTATTGAAGTGATTGATGATGAATTTGAAGCTTAACTGCACATGAATCCAGCAGATTTTGAAATCACCATGCATGCTTCAAGCTTTGAATCTGGTTCAATATGGCACGATTCCTTCCAATTCCACGTTCAAATCTTCTCAAAAATACTTCAGGATCATGAATCAATCAATAGAAATGTCTCTTGTGTGAAGAATTGCAAAATATTTTTGAGAGAAAAATTTGGAGAATTTTGAGATTCAGATCTGAAAATGGATGTTTATCAAGAATGCAGTTATGATTATTCTTATATATGCCATGCTAATGATTCTGTAATCAAGTTTTAGCCAAATGCAAATGAGATTAGCAACTTATGAGGTGTATGTACAAAAATGGTTTTTCACCTCATGCACTTCATGCATGCGTGAACAGTGCCAGAACAAGGCCCAAAATCACTTAAAATGAGTTCATGCACCCTTTAGAATTGGTTTTGTATGCATATGATCATCCAAAATGGTTTTATGAAAATTCCTTCTAAAAACTACATGAATGAGCACATGACAATGCAAATGGAATTCAAGCCATGTAATGAATGTTTTGGAAACTAGAGGTCATGAGGAGAATTTTGCAAAAAGAACCACTCATTTTGGAGCTTTGGTTGAAAAGTTATGCTCCTTTGAAGTCCCATGCATACTTTGCCATGATTTGATCATATCTCCTTAACCACACATTAGAAATTTATGATCTTGGACTTTTTGGAAATGGGAGAGAAAGATATACAACTTTCATGTTCAACAAAATTTCATTTGAATCTTTCTTGATGATGTAATATTGAGTTGAAGTTGGTCCAAAACCTTTCCATTTTTGGAAAGTTCAAATTATAGGTCACTTGCTATTTTGGGAAATTCTTGACTGGACCTCAAATTCTTCAATATGAGTGTTTGAAATGTCAAATGAGACTTGTTTGAACATGAATGAAGTATTTCTAATCACTTCCCACCTCCAAATTCACAGTTGACTTTGCAGTTGACTTTCTAGGTCTTCAGATGACCTGAGAATGTTCTGATGAGATTCAAGCCTCTACCACTTGGGATTTTGCTTCAAAATGACATCATAATTCATATGAACTCTTGTGAGTGATTGTGGGGTCCAAATCTCAAGAATGACCACCATCTATTGCTCAATGAATGCCTTTAATGCTTTGACCTGTTATTGCTTCATCTACAAGACAAAGGTTAGATGACATATTTTTGTACTTTTTATTAGTGATAAAAAGAAAAACAATGATATACAAATGCAAACATGCTTGGTGATCAAGAACCACTCTCAAAAAGATCCCACCCATAGGGAAGGAAGCAAGGTGTCTAATGATCCTTGAGGCAATGCAATGTCATGATATGATGCCATGAGGGATCTTAGGGACAAAATTGGGGTCTTACAGTGTCATACTCCAAAATTTGCCACACTTTTTTCACTTCTCATATGGATGTTGATCTTTAATTCATCTGTATACTCATTCCATATTCATTTTTGTCATTCATTCACAATTACATTCTCAAACAAGCATCATTGATTCAAAGGGTCTTACTATTTATGATACAAAGCTAGTGGATCAAGCTTATGACATGTCTTTACTATTTTGGCACAACAATGGTGGTTAGTTTATTCTTTATGGATCAACTGTTGTGGAACCCTAATTCCTAGACTATGGTCTTTGGATTTCATCATGAGACAATTGATTTTGGAGATCATTATCAAGATTGGCTTTTGGTGACCATTTGTCATATAAAGCCTACTTAGTAATTACTATTGACTATTGTTTAATTCTTGACTTGGTATTTTTAGTCAAGGGTAGGGGTCAAGATTCATCCAAGAGGTCAATACAAGTTCAGAGATTCAAATTCAACTTGGAGGGAAAAGGCATGAAACACAAGTTACATGTACATAATTCATTTAAAAAAGAAGCCACTTTTCATTATATAAACATCAAATCATATTATAAAGTCCAAATCATGAAGTTATACACAAAATTACATATTTTTGACCTAGGGTTGACTTTTGGTAAACTATTGACTTTTTGGTCAAACAATTGACCAAACTTAACTATTAATCCTAAACCCTAATCCCCATTTTTTCCTCAGTTACAAGCCATCCCATCTTTGCCTCCGAAGTCTTTGAGTTTCTTCCTAAATCTTGATGTTTTCCAAAAATTGATATCTTGATATGCCATGATTTCTCCATGTCCAAAGTGCCTTGCCAACATACAAAGCCAAGTCTTGTTTATCCCACACCATCCCTGTATCAAACAAAACCTTTAACATATCAAATAACAACTACATACTCCAAAATGAACACACACCATAATAACTCATACAGCAACATCCAACATGACATGACCTATACACATAGCTACAAGGAGAACCATACAAAAACATACATGATACGTATCAAACCAAATTCACACATACACACGGTCAATATAAGATGATAACCTACACACTTTTAGCAAATCTAGATCACTAGTTTCACTATAAGTTTGCATGTTTTTCCTATTAGCAACTTAATCTAACAATAGCATCAATTCAAACATTTCACATAACACCAATCCAAATAACATACTAACATAATAGCATTCACTAATTAACAACCCCTAATAATAACTAACAACATCACAATTTACATCAAGTTCAAATTCATTTCTAACTCACTCCCTAAACTAACTCATAACACTTTTACTCTAATAGTTAATTACAAGTTTTCAACATCAACAAACCAATGCCAATTTCATAACAGATCCATCCTAACACCGGTTAGCATAACATTCACATGGCATTCAAGTTATAGATTGATGCAACATACATCCAACAACAAGGACGGTGTAAGCAGTTAATGCAAACAAGCTATTTCAACCTAATTGTTTTTACTTACCTCAATTTCTAAATATCAACTTAACCAACATAACAACATTCATTTTCAACACCAATGCAACTCATCATTAACTAACATTCTTAATTTCACTAACTTCAATCTACTAACAACTAACTATCATCCTTCTCATTTCTCTAGTTGATTTTAACAGAATTCTAACTCTGTTAACATTGCAATAAACTTTCCTCTTCAATCCATTAACTGTAACGTGTGCCCTAACTTGTATCAAACCTACCCATAGCTTTCCCGGTTTAGTTATAAGCCTCACTCGATATAACTCTTCATCCTCACCTTCATTCAGAAATAATCACAATTCCATAAAAAATCAATTTCTGTAGAGAACATTCTTTGAATTCTCTCTTAATACTCCTTCAATTCTCTCTAAATCCTCTCTACTATACTCAGTTTCACACACAAATTCAACAACAACAACAACAAGAGGTTTCTCAATCCTACAGGCTACGCACAAAGAAGGAGAAGAAGAAGTTTACACTGCCATAAAAGAGTTCTAATTGCTTGCCACATTGACGAGCCTCTGGTTTTTTCATTTTCAAGCTTCAACATCTTCTAAAACAAGTCTCTGTCTTGCAAGTCGGTGGCACTTTCCAATTCTTCCCTTGTTTGCTTGCTTTTTGACACCACCATGTAGCTTCAGGAGCAAGGAATTAAATCCCTAAAGTATCAGGCTCTGGTTCCTCTTTGACCTCATTTAATTTTAGGTTTCACATTCTAAGTTTCTTGGTTTGACTTACGATTTAAAGCAATTTTGCGTGAGTTTAGGCCAAACTAGTGAGTTTAGGCCAAACTAGTGTTAGAGAGAGAGAGAGGTGAGAATAGTAGTATGATGATTGGTTTTTGGTGTTTTGGATTGTCTGCCGCCTCCAGCGCGATAGAGCAAGCATTTCTTGGATTTTTTTTTTTAGAGAGAGAGGAAAAGAAATATGAAATATTGAGAATAAATTGTTTCTAAGTACTCCCTCCATGTTTCCTTTGGCATCCATGTGGGCCTGGGCAATTAAGCCCATAATTCTCACTACGTACATCCCCAGACTACTTAGGTACCCCTGTTCTGAACTGGACACTACAACAATAACACATTGGGCTTGCTGAGCATAAGCCCAACACCACATTACCAGGCCACACACTCTATAGTTGCCTTGCACCCCCTGAAATATTTCTTTCCTTTTTATTCTTTTAATTTTTTGTGCTATACTTTTTTCTACATTTTAATATCTTGTTACACATTTTTAATGCATAAAAAATGCGTTTTATTTTTGTTAATAAAACACATTAAAAATAATGATACTTAGATTTTAATTATGAATTAGATCTAGTTCTTAGATTTAGTTTTTAGGATTAATTCCATTTTATTTTCAATTATCTTCTTTAGAATTAGGGTTTATGCTTATCTTTGTTTTTTATCAAATAAAATCCTTGTTCTCATAATTCCTTTAGCATTATCTTTACCCCTGATTGATTGGTTGATCAAAGTCACCTTTGATCAATTAATCACTTGTTAATAACTTGTATGATTCCTCTACCCAGTCAAGTGATCATAAGCCTATTGATCACTTGATGGGATTAGACCTCTGTACCCGCATTGCACTAGACCACTCAAGTCATATTCAAGTCAAGACTTCATACTCAAGACATTCAAGACTCTGGACATTAAGACTGGATCATTGTTTCATCCTTCAAGCACGACAAAAAGATTCTTCTTTCAACACTTGTCAGTTATGATGTGAATTGCGTGCCACGAGCCTTAAGTATAGGAGAAGGAATTGAAGGGAGCATTCATATCCTCATTTTAAATATATTTGGATACGGGACGTCTGACTCAGTTGTTCAAAATATTCGCCTCCATTCATATACTTTAGTGCAATTCAAGTCAAATAACTTTCAAGTCTTCTTCCCCACAGACACCTCAACAATCAACATATACAATACTTGTTTCTTTGGACCAAGCATAAAATTATCTTTGACATCCATACATTATTTGGGTTAATCACCTCATGGTTAAACACTCATATCTGAATAAATACCCTTTTCATGCATTGGCCTATGGAGCCATATGCTTTGACAACCTCATGCATTTCCCTGTAGAGCCTTATGCTCTGGAAACCTCATGCATTACCCTGTGGAGCTCTATGCTCTGGAAACCCTCATGCATTTCCCTATGGAGCCATGTGCTCTGGAAACCTCATGCATTGCCTTGTGGAGCCCTATGCTTTGGAAACCTCGTGCATTTCCCTGTGGAGCCATGTTATCTGGCAACCCTCGTGCATTGTCCTATGGATCCATGTGCTCTGGAAACCTCATGCATTTCCCTGTGCTCTAGCAACCCTCGTGCATTGTCCTATGGATCCATGTGCTCTGGAAACCTCATGCATTTCCCTGTGCTCTAGCAACCCTCGTGCATTTCCTTGTGGATCTTTATATTATAGCAACCCCCATGCACTACCCTATGAAGCTCCATGCTCTAGCAACCCCCTGTGTAGGTCTTGATCCCCCGGATCTAGACAAAACCCTTACAATTCTGCATTGATTAATCACCATTTATTGGTTAACACCACACTCTTTTGTTCAGACACACCAATATATGGAATCAAACAACACACTTCTCGTCTAAGAAGTACTTTCACCATCCAAACAAAACCTTTCTTCATCACACAACTCTTTCTATTTAAGAAAATTTTCCTTTTTTCAATGCAAGCAACTCTTTCTTTTTCTTCTATCACACAAATCTTTTCAAAATAATTTCTTTCTTTTCATAAAAGAACTGTTATAATTCATTCCTTAACAGTCAAACTAAAAGCTTAGAGCATTCGAACAAGGATCAGAATCAGCTAACATCTACATACTTCTAGGATACGAGTATAAGTGTTCCATAAAAGCAACCAACAAATATGTATTTTTTATTATGAACTACAGAGCTCTGATTTTCTCATTGCACTATGAGAAAATGTAGGCACGAGGATTTAAATCCTTAGCGAGCAATTAATTAATAAACTTATTTTTCCCCTTTTGCAAGTAATCTTTAGATAATACCTCCCCCTTACGTAACCGAGTCCTTTACCCGTTTCACTTCCCCTTGGGGTTTATCGATATTTTCCCTTTTCTTTAGAATAAATAAAGTTCGATGGCGACTATGTTGTATCTTTGAGCGTGCGATGTACTCAGGTATTTTTCGCGGCACGACAGTTGGCAACTCTGTTGGGGAGTCCCTAAGTAAGTCAAGCCTAGTTTTATTTGTTTCCTTGTTTGTTTGGGTGTTTATCTTTATTGTTTACTCTGATGGGGAGTTCCTAAGTAAGATAAGTGAGGGTAAGGTGAGAAGCCACTAATTGAGAGAGATTAGGTTACTACTAAAAAAGAGTTAGTAGATAATTGGAGAATTAGTACATGAAAAACACATTTGGGAGAAAGAGCCAAGGTTAGGTCTTGAAGGGGAGAGAATAACTTGGAGAAAATTCTAAATTTCTCAAGAAATCCAAGGTAAAATGGGGGATTACTCCTAATATTGGGGTAGATTGAATAATTAGGTAGAGGGAAATTCTTAATTCCATTAGGTATTTCACAACTTTTTCCCTTTTTGATGAATGAGTGATGAACATGACATAAATTTTGTAATTGTATCAGTATATGTTGTGTTGTGTGATTTTCGTGCACAATTTTGCCATGAAAATTATGTGTTCTTGTTAATGAAATTGATATGAAAGTGTTTTCACATGTTATTGTAAATTGATGAACAAACCATGTCAAATCCATGATTAACGAATGAAATTGCATGTTAATTATGGATAATTGATGCTTTTATGTTATATATTATATTCCATGACATTGTTGTTCGATTTGGGGTCAGGGGAGGAAAAATCGGAGTTCTGAGTTGAACTCCCATGGAAAAACGCAATTCTGACTTCTGGTACAGGGTGAGAGGCGTCGCCCTAATGACGGCATGATCGTCATCTCTTTGGAGGCGTTGACGGACGTCAGCTTCCTGACGGGTATACCGTCATGGTCCCAATGCATATTTGGTTGGGACGACCATCGCGTGGATGACATGTGAGATGACATGGACGGTGATGGGCGTCACCTTGGTGACATGTAACTAGTCACGCTTCCAGAATGAGCGTCATTCGCTAAGTGGCATGAAATTGACTTATCATTCTGTTTTTGTTGTGTTCTTGAGATTAAGCTACTGTTTGAGCACTGTTTGGAGGTAAATAATGTTATTTAGCATATTGTTATGTATTTAATCCACTTATTTTGTATAGAGAAGGATGTTGTTGTTATTATGGTGATTATATGGTGATTGTATGCTGATAGTTTAGTGATATTGCATGTTACGATGAATCGTGCATAATGGTGTATGGACTTTAGTCCAGTTTTGGTGTGCTATAGTCTAATGGTTTGGATTCAAGAGCGAGTAGCTGGTTTCAGATGGGAATCAGTGAAGCGTTACTTATGGTGATAATAGCGATTTGGTATGCTCTTGTCCTATTGTGAGGATTCATGAGCAAGATGGACATGTGTTGTCCATAATGGTATCATATGCATTATTGAGTCATGGTATTGAGTACATTTGCATTTGTTATTTGCATATGTATTGAATGATTATGTTGATATTGGTGAATGATAGTGCCTTGGTGATGTATGTGATTGAATTGTGTTGAATAATTGTTGATGTGTGTTTAGGATACCCTTGCATACTTTTCACCATTATACATTATGAGTATATTCTCACCCCTTTATTGTTTTTGTGATTCTGTGCTCCTTCTTGGGGTACAAACGATCAGGTAAATGAGTAGTTGCTTAGAGGTTGAAGGATGGCGTTGAGTGTAACACCCCAGGCTGCTTTCATGATTACCAATTGACCCCAAAAACCAACACAATTCTTTTCAACATGATTTTTCCTCACTCACACGCTTTCCAGAAAACTTCCCAAAAGGTCCCCCATCCAAATACTACTCCAAACGAAGCATGCTTAACTATGGAGTTATTATCTGTTAGGCTATCGAAAAGAAGATGCATATTATTGGTATAGGTAGTACCAACTAATCATTATAAGTCTTCCTTCAACCATGTAGTCCTATACCTACATAGCCTAATGATCCCTCTCATTTCGATGTGAATTCGGTTTTTCCCTATAAGCTTCTAGGAGTGTCTCAATATCATGCCTCGTGCACCGATAACCACTCCATCCTCTCTCATTATCATGACATAGTTTTATATAAATAATTTACTAACTAACTCTGAACATTCTGGAACACTTTTTTGTAAACCACATTACCAGTTACATTTGAATCTTCACCTTCATCGTCAATTATTAGTATCTTTAAGTCTATCCTTGAAGTAACTCTAGATAGTGCAACATATAGTTGTTCATGAGAGAAAATCGATTGGGCCAGATACACTCCAACATGTTTGAGTGACTGGGCTTGAATTTTATTGATAGTCATAGCGAATGAAACAATAAATGGAAATTGTTGATGTTGAAATTTGAAAGGAAGTATTTTATATGAAGGATTCAGTGATAACCTTGGAATAAAAATGTTCTCACCAATATTGCTACCAAATATTATTTTTCCTTCAAGCACATACCTTCCCATTTTTGTAATTATCAACTGGTGCCATTGCACAATCCTAAAGACGGGTCTATATTTCTCAATAGCATGACCAGGACTCCAACTTTCAATCTTAATTTGTGATTTTGAAGTCCAGAAGAAACAATAGTGTTTAGAAATTCAGGAGTGTCCACATCATCTAACATGTCAACATTTGATCTGGCATTGCATGGAGAGTCATAACTCAAATAAGTTTTTTCTTCTCCAAGTATTAGATCTAACATGTAGTCATTTATAGCATTCACAATTGCATTCTTAGAAGCCAATATAGCTCTATTCTCAAAAAATGATGAATCACTCATGTTATGCATTAAATATGGATATTTGCTTTAGTGGATCACCAAAGATAGTAATCAATAAATCTTGTGGTATATGGAATGTGATATCTTCATCATTAGCATATCTGATACTTCCATCACCAATTCCCAAAATCCACTATGAAAAAATCTTTCTCTCTTCAACGTCTGAATTTGTACCTCCAATTAGAAGTATCATGTTAGTGGTCAATTGATAACGCGAAAATGTATCGTATATTTGACTTAATATGCATTGCTTTTTACTTGATTTTCCATAGTATTACACCGTATTTTATGTTTATTTCAGGTATTTATCAAATAAGAGATGTCTAGGCAAGAAAAGGGGAAAATAGCAAAAAGGGAAGAAAATGGAGCAAAAATGAAGAAATGTGTGGCGCCACCACATTTGAAGAAGGTGGTGCCCACCATATGGAAGAGTGGCGCCCGCCACAAGGAATTAAGAAGGGTGGCGCCCATCACATTAGGAGAATGTGGCGCCCACCACACATTAAAGTGGCGCCCGCCACGTATATCAAATTAGGGTTATGGCAGTCGCCACCAACCCAGTCTTCCTTGTTTCTCTCCACAATTTTCTCCACATTTGGTTTTTACTTTTTTAACCAACCACTCCCCACTAGTATAATTCCAATGCTACTTTTAAGGAGAGTGGGGAGTATATATGAGAAAGTTAGTTTTTACGGACAGGGGTGCATTTTTTTCAGTCAGATTTTGTTGTTAGATTTTCTTAGGAAGTTTCCTACTTTGTAAAAGCAATAGATTCTCCACATCGGGGACTATTGCAATTATTGTTTAAGCATTTGAATTTTATTGTAATGGTGTACTCGATTGCCAAAGCTTGCCGACATTGTTTAATTTGAAGAATTAGTATTCATTCGAAGTTCTTGATTTATATTTCAGGTTTTACTTTAATTTCCATTTTAATTACTTATACCTTAATGTATGCTTAATTGTCTGAATATCATGTCTGATACCGGATCCATTTCCAGATAAACCCCTAGGTATCAATATGTAAAGACTGTCGAAACGACGAGATTCATAAATAATTGGTGTTGGCTTTTATAAAATATTATTTTTCGGTTTTAGTTTCTTGTTTTAATCAAAACTGTTTTTCGTACGAGAGTACAAAGCAAATAAAGGTTACGGTCAATAAGAACGAAAGTTTGAGATTTTAACCGGATAGCTGAAACTAGGCATTAATCCTAAACACAGCGAGAGCGCTTTAGGATTAATTAGACTTTATTCATATTCAAAAATTAATTTTAAATTCATAATGAGACCGTGAGAGCCAAGCATTCTGGTTTAAGAGTATGGTCAGAGTCAATAAAAACGAGAGTGTGAGACAAAGTCCTTTTTATAAATAATTTCTACTGAAGAATATTTTGATCTTTAAGATTACACCAACTATCTATCGAATCCCCAAAGTTTGATGTGTTACATACCGATATCTCTTTATTAAATATCTTTATTAATATTTTGTTTACGTTATAGTTAACGGTAACATTAGATAACGGTACGTTCGATTATTAGTCCTTTGGGTTCGATAATCTTTAAAACTACGTGATACGACTGTGCACTTGCAGTCATGATTCCCATAGACTTACTAAGTCGCGATCATCAATGTAAGCACTTCACAAAAACTCCAAAGTGGAGAAGAATTTATAGTAGAATGAACAATTTCTTGTCTTGTTCCTTTAGGTATAATAGGAAGAATCTGACGAGAATCACCACCCAACACAACTATCTTTCCGACAACTGGAATATTTTTACTCTCAATATATCCTTCAAAATACAATAAATAGCTTCAAAATAATGTTTGTGCATCATAGGTGCTTCATCACATATGATTAGCTTTGTATGACGTAGTAAATCAACTAAAGGATCTTTTAGAGTTATTTCACACGTCGAATATTCATCAACATTTAATGGGATTCTAAACCTCGAGTGTGCGGTTCTTCCACCAAGAATTAGCAATGCAGCTATCCCACTTAATGTCACTATTGGGACAATCTCACTTTTTCATTAAGTTTTTGTTGGAGAAACTTTCCATTTTTTTCAAAAGAGTTACTTGAATTCATTGCATTTCTTCAAATGATTTTTGTTTGTTTGTTAAAAGATGTAGGTGATGGAGAGGCAGTGGTAAGTGTCTGAAAAAAATATTGATTTATATAGAGGTGCATTAGGAATCATTTATTGCTAGCATTTATCTCAAATAAAGTCATGTCATCTACAAAAGTAATATATATATATATATATATATATATATATATATATATATATATATATATATATATATATATATATATATATATATATATATATATATATATATATATATATATATATATATATATATATATATATATATATATATATATATACCATGTAAATTATGACATTGTTGTCATCATTACTGTTAATAAATAAAATTATAATAGTTGTTTTTTTCTTTCTATTAAAATTAGTGAAAATAATAGTTTAAAGATTTAATAAATAAAAAACACATGAAAAAATATTTAATAAAACAAAGAGGCATGCAAAAAAGGTCATTATGGTGTGTCATCATTAAATGAGTTAAAGATAGAAAAATGGGTTTCTAGAGTTTGCTATCAGAGATCTTAGTAGTTTTATTATTATAAAGATTATTGGGATATCTTAAAAGAGGATATTACTGCGCTAACTAGGAGTTCCATTCCAAGGATGTGATCCCAAAAACAATTACTTCGACTTTTCTTACATTTATCCTGAAATCAGACCACCCACAAAATCTTGACGAGTATAAACCTATTTGTCTGATTGGTTGTTTATATAAAATAGTTGCGAAGCTACTTGCTATAAGACTTAAAGTTGTCTTAGACAAATCGATTTCAAAGTGTCAAACAAATTTCATCCCCAAGATACATATTTTTGATGGTGTTGTAGAGGTCAATGAGATTAATGACCTTGCCAAAATAAGAAAGGAACAATGTCTTTTACTCAAAGTAGAATTCAAAAAAGCGTATGATTGTGTATAATGGGGATTACTTGGAATATATGTTGGTACATATGGTATTTGGAATTAAATGGATTAAATGGAAGCGGACATTCATTTTTAATAGTTGGAGTCCAACCAAAGAATTTGAAGTTGGACTTGGTGTACGCCAAGATGATCCATTAGCATATTTTTTATTCCTAATTATGGCCGAAGGCATGGTTGGATTATCAAATAAAATTATCCAAAATAGTGATCTTGTTGAAAGGCTTGAACTTCCATATGCTTCAATTTTTCGATGACACAATTCTATCAAGTGAAGGCACAACGATTTTTTTTGGGAATTTCGAAACAATTCTTAGAAACTTTGAGTTAGTGTCGGGATTGGGCATTAAACTTTTTAAGCGTAATCTTTACGGGATAAACGTAGAAGAGAGGTTCATGCAAGTAAGCATCATCTTTCCTCTCTTGTTGTACCAGGTCATTTCTTTTCAAGTTCTTAGGAGTTCCAGTTAGTGAAAACCTAAGAAGATGCGATACTTGGAGGTCGGTGTTTGAAAACATGGAAAAGAGATTAACCTCATGAAGGAGTTGACAAATATCAGTGGGTGGGAAAGTAACATTCATTAATTCAGTCCTTAGGAGCATTCCATTATATTATCTTATGTTCTACAAAACACTGAGGAAATACTACACACTCTAAAAAGCACTCAACAAAAATTCTTATGAGTGGAATTTCGAATAATAGAAAAACTTAATGGGTCAGTTAGAAAAGAATTTACAAGAGGAAGGAATAACGTGGCCTTGGAGTTAAAGATTTGGAGAATTTCAATTTAGCTCTTTTGAACAAATGGAAATGGAGGTGTCTTAATGATAAAGAAAATCTCTTGTACGATTTGCTCTCGTTAAGGTATGATCCTCTTAACTCTAAAATTACAAAAAGAAGCGAAATAAGTATTGGTTGTAAAGACTCTATGTGGTGACGTGATATCATACATTCCGGTTGTAAGATATATGATAATTTGTCTTGGTTTGCTAATAATTTATCATGTAAAATTGGAAATGGTGAATCTGTAAAATTTTAGATTGATCATTGGAGAGGGACAAAACCTTGAAAAATGTCTTTCCTTTTATTTTTGCATTTAATCTAATGGTTTAATGTCTGATATAGGATGTTGGAATGGTTTAAATTGAAGTTGGTAGCTTTACAAGCATCATGAACTATCATATAAATTGATGCAACAATGGTAGAGAGTTGAAAGTGTTGTTGTCGAGTGTGAGTATTCAAATGTACAGTTTCTTATAATTCTGGTTTGCGATTTAGGCGTGACATCTATTTGTAATTGGTTGGAGTGTCACTCATTTGTAGGGATGACAATGGACAACATCTAAGCAGGGTACTACAATTCCCGTCCTCAAATCTACAATTTGAAAAAAAATCTCCATACTCGAGCTTAAATTCACGCGGGCACCAATGTATCCATATCCTGTTGATATTTAGGTACCCATATCCATTTACCCGTATTTCTAATTAAAAAAATGATCAAACAATTATAATTTATCATGTCATTTTAAGTTTTTAATAATATTTTTAAAAAATTGAGGATGTTATTGTTGAGTTAAGAAATAAACAAACATTTATATTAAATGCGTAAAAATATAATAATGTATTTAATAAATTTGATAGATTGTACATAATAATGAAAATAAAAATATATAAATATATATTGTACATGCATGAGGCGGACTGGATATTAAGTACACATACCCGCATTCATATCCGTTTATTTTATTGAGTAATTACTCGTGTCCATGTTTGTATCTATTTTGTGAGTTTTTACCCAATTTATTGTGGGTAATTTTTGTGGGTATCCTCTCGGAATGAGTTCTATTGTCACCCCTATTAATTTGTAAGTTTATGGAAATTGAACATTTCTTGGTATTTAATGAAATGTTTAAAGGTAAAGAGAGCATTTATTGGTATTTTATTTAAATAAAAAACCAAGAGTATAGCAACCATGTTGCATGCATTTTACTTGACAATTTCTGCATTTGAAGCTTGTATACGTTTCCTTTTCAATTTTAACTGTTTTTTTTTAATTTTAAAACTCCTTCAACTATTTTGGATACAAATGACATGCTTTAAAATCATGACGGGATGATCCTCCCTCAATTTTACCCTCTCTTGACTTCGAATAACGAGAAATTAATTTAAAACTTGTCATTAACTTTTTGAATTAAAAGAGAAATTAATTTAAAACTTGTCATTAACATTTTGAATTAAAATAGTAAATTTTACAAATTATAATCTTACAAAACAAAGTGTATAAGTTTGAATAAACAAGGTACTTCCAACTTGCAGCACAAACACTTATCAAAATAAGTAAGTGTTATAATAATAAATGTTATAAACTTGCTTGAACTATTTTTATAATATATATTGTTATAAATGACATGACTTTGGATGTCCATAAATGAGTGGATTTCATATTAATTTTTTATTCATTATATATATCCTATAAATATGACTCATATTATATTCAAAAGATACACCGAGAATGAGAATAATACAATACACTCTCTTCTATTCTTTTGTTTATTTTTATAACACATGATCAGCATGAAACTCTACCATATAAATGTTGATTAATTCTCTAAGAGGTTATACCAATAATTTAACAACAAAGCTCTAACCATCGAAAATAATATTAATTCTTCTTTTACTCATTTTTTTTATATTATTTGTTTTTTTTAATATTATACCTTATATTATTAAATAATCAAATATCCTTGAAAGATTACAAAATAATGAATATGTTATATAGTTCAAGAAGATCTTAAGAAAGCAAAATAATAGTTTATTATTTAGTTCCTAAACAATTTATAAAACATCCCCGAAGAATTACACGAAAATAATTCATCTTTATTATTGTTTGAAGATCTATGATCTAGTTCTCAAAAAAAAAAAGTATATATATTATAAAGGATCCCAAAGGATTACTCAAATAAACAATTTATTTTTATACATCGATCAAAAAATGATTATTCCTTAAGGATTGATAAAAAACGCCTGTGTAGTCTCTATTGATCAGAAAAGTATCAATAACTTTTTTCATGAATCCTAAAAGAATTACATCAATCATGTTAAACAATCCCAAAATGACTGCATCATATGGATTAAATCAATAATGCAAAAGTATTCTAGAAAGATTAATTTTTTATATACATAATGATTTGTGACATAAACTTTGGAGAATTCAAATTTATATTTTAATAAAGGATTTATGATCGAGTTTATGAAAAACTAGGGGTGTTCAAAACCAAACCAACCCAATAGAAAACCGCAAACCAAACCAAACCAAACCAAAACCGCAAAAAACCGCATTTGGTTCGGATGTGTTTGGGTCATTTTCTAACAAAACCGCATGGTTTGGTTTGGTTTGCGGTTTGTGTTTTTCAAACCGAACTAAACCAAACCAAACCGCATTATGTTACAACCCAAACTTCAATTATCTCACATTCAACCCAAAACTCAAACTTAGTATGCCTTAACCTTACAATTAAAAACGATTTTCTCTTACTCACACTTAGGGTTTCAATTTCAACCTTCTTAAATCTCTCTTAGTAGTATCGCATATTTTTCTCATCTTCTTTATCATGTACATTTCGCCTTTTCTACTCTAATATTTCCTCTATTATGTTCTTTCTTTTTTATCTTTTATGTTACTATTTTCTCTTCCAATTATGTTTTTGTCGCACATTTCTTCTCAATCCCGCATCTCTTATGTTCTTTTTTTCATCTTCTTCAATCTCTCATCTCATATGTTTTTTATGTTTTATTATAATATATTTGATATTATTTTATTCTACTATTATATATATATATTTTATTTCATTTTGTCTAATCTAATTTTTTGTATATTGAATGCGAAGTTTTTGTCTAAATATGATAAGTTTTTATTTAGTAATGTATGAATGACTAAACACAAAGTTATATTGTTCTTTATATGTGTATGTATGGCTCAATAAAAATATTGTAAAAAACCGAACCAACCGAACCAATCCAAACCGCATTGGTTTGGTTTGGTTTGGTTTGGTTTTATTTCTAAAAGCCAACCGAACCAAACTGAACCGCATGTTTTTTCTCTTGCGGTTCGGATGATTTTTATCGTCAAAACCGCCCAAACCGCACCGCGAACACCCCTATGAAAAACCACTCATATTATACACAAGTTCTAAAAAACTACATATTTATAACATACATTAGTTTATATGAATACTTTTAAAATGTCCCAGAAGAATCACACAAAGTCTTTTTCTATGTATGTAAAAATTTATAACATACTCATGAAGCATCCCTGAAGGACGACACAAATAATCCTAAATCATTATGGAATAATCCCTTGAATATATATATATATATATATATATATATATATATATATATATATATATATATATATATATATATATATATATATATATATATATATATATATATATATATATATATATATATAGTTTCCAAAGAATTAAAATAAAATTTTACATGTTTTGCATATCAATGTTTATGAGCCAATCATTTTTATAGTTTTTGGATAACTAATATTCATTGATAAATATTTGTGATTAAAAACTTATACGTTTTGTTTAAAAGAGAGGTGAAAAAAGAAAAAAAAAATAATTACATGATAGTTTTATTTTATTTGATAGAATTTAAAAGTTGATAGTGATTTCATTTTTCTAATATGATAATTTATTCCATTTGATAATTTTATTCTTGATTTTTGTTCTCTATATTCTAAGTTTTTATGACATATATAAGTAGAAAAAAATATTTTTGTAAATTTATTAGGAATGATAAAATTAATGTGATTAATTTAATATTTATTTCATAACTGAATGTTATTAACTTGAAATTTATTTATTAAGATTGACAAACAAATGTTTGGTTAATTTTGTTCTCATTGTGTTTTATAAGAAAATAAATCATTCAAATGTGAAGTGAATGAATAAAAACTATAAGAAAATTTTGTTCTCATTTACAACATCGTTTCTTATTTTTTCCTCCTTCATCTTCTTATCTTTTAATCATATCCAAGATTGTAACATGTGATTATAGATGTTATAAGTCCTATTTTCTATAAATTAATTATATATATTAAAGTTGTGAATTTTTCCTTATAATAGATATTTATTTATTTTTGATAATTTTATATTTTAAAGATAAATCTTAGTGGTGATTTGAGTTAATGGATTATTACTTTTTAAATATTACATTTTATATTATACATATATATTATTTTATTTTATTTCTAATTAACACATATTTACTTTATTTAATTTCAATTTAATTTATAGTTATATTTCATATATTGTTTTAGAATATCTATTTTTATTTGAATTATAATAAAATTATAATTATATTTGTTCATCATTGATTCAAACGGATTAGAATAATTAAAATACATGTATTATATAAATCATGAGTTTATGTATCAAATTTTAATTTGTTGTTGGCAAAATGGATTGGGTTATCTCGTGGGATATAATATGATTCGAAAACTAGTATTGAAGAACCAATTTTTTTCAATCAAATAAATTTTGTGTGTTCCAAAAGGAAATTACAAATTTGAGAAATTGAATATTTTTCATGATATCAATTGTTGCATAGACTAAAATAGACCATGCATATGTTTGTTGTCTCACAACCAGAAGTTTGTTAAATTGTTTTCTCAACTAAAAAATTATGATATATATCATGACGTGAAAACTAGTATTGAAGAACCAGAAGTTTCTCCAATCCAATAAATTTTGTGTGTTTCTACAGGAAATTAAAAATTTGAGAAATTGAATTTTTCATGACATTAATTGTTCCATAGACTAAAATATCATGCAAATGTTTATTGTTTACTCACAACCAGAAATTTGTGAAGTTGTTTTCTCAAATTAAGATCTAAATTTATAAAATTTTCAAAACTTTCTTGATAAATATCACATATATTATTAAACTGATATTGAACATCTTATAGCATATGCTCATAAAAAATGGACTTGAAGATCCATTCTTTAGACATCTAAAGTTAATTGTATGATTGATACTTGTGAGATCATAAATTCTAATTTAGATATTTGAACCACACAAGATATGAATATTAAGATATTTATTCGCATTAAGTCAATACACTAGTATGTGTTAATTCTCCCCTTAACTTACAAATTATTTTAGGTTAAACCTAATACGTCCCATCTAAGTAAACTTTTGGTTGTATTGTAATTATACAATTGCTCTAATATATTACACTAAGATGAGTTTTGAAAGAATGTTGATAAAATTAATTTTATATGAATCCCGTACTTGATGATATATCTTGATTCAATAATTGGATACTTGTTTGAAGCCCAGTAGGTTGATTATCAATTGATAAATTAATTTTCTCAGGGAGAGAATAAACATCTGAAAGTGTGAATCATAAGTTCAAATAAATAATTTAAAATAAAATATTAATATATTATTTTGACCCTCAAAGTTCAAAATAATTCATTTGCAAAGTTTATGAAAAAAGTTATCAGTTGCTAATACTCCACTCAAAGTGGATTCTCCTAATGGACAACCTAATATTGTAGATGAGTTATAACCGCGCCTGAATCGTGGTAGGAAAGTCGACTCCAATGTTAAAAGTTATCTACTAAGAAAAGAAACTAAAGTAAAGATGACCCAAGTGAGGATACGAAAACTCTAAGAGCACTTTGACACGACTTATTTTTGAGTTCCAGAAGAACTAATCAGGTACTTGAAACTTATGAAAATTAAAAGATCTTGATAAATTATGTCATGAATGGAATATGATGGAACTAACATAAAATCAATGTTGACAATATCTTTGTATACAATATAAAGATGATAAATGATAACGAATATCATGAGTCAAAGTCCATCAAAGATTATAGACAAAGTAAAAATTAGTCAAAATGAACATATTTAATTGAAGAAGAATTAAACTCACTTTGCAATTGACTCGATTTTGGACCTGTAGTCGGAACACCTCAAAGTGTGAAACCAATTGGATATAAATGAGTTTTTGTGAAAAAGAAAAATAAGAATGGTACAATGTTTGATTTGTTGCTCAATGATTTTCATAAAGACCTAAGATTGATTTTTGTGAAACATATCCACCTGTAGTGAATTCAATTAATTTTTCGATATTTAATTAGCCTTGTAGTACATGGTGGGCTTAATTTGAACATGATGGATGTCGTGACATCTTATTTATATGCCTCACTTGATAATGACATTTACTAAAACTCTATTTAATATATTAGAGATACATAATTTTGGATCTCGATAAAGCTGCTCCACAAATTGAACAAGTCTCTCTATGGATTAAAACAATATGGGCACATGTGGTATAATTGTCTCAATGAATATCTGTTAAGGGAGAGATATACAAATAAGTCCATATGTCCTTGTATTTTTATGAAAAGATCTAGAAAATATTTTTATATAATAGTTGTCTATGTGGATGACATAAAAATTATTGGAACTCCTGGAGAGATTCCAAAAGCTATAAATCTCTTAAAGAAACAATTTGACATAAAGGACATAGAAAAGACAAAGTTATGTCTAGATTTACAAATTGAGTATTTTGACAGTGAAATATTTCTACATTAAGAACGTTATATATAAAAGGTGTTAAAACTTTCAAATATGAAAAAATCATGTACGTCATTTGCCCTGGTGATGTTAGATCATTGGATGTGTAGAAGATTCTTTTAGACCTCAAAAAGAGGATGAAAAATTAATTGGTCCTGAAGTACTGTATCTCAGTGTAGTTCAAGCATTGTTCTATCTTTCTCATTATACAGACCATGATATATCAATTTCTAATACTCTATTAGCATGATATAGTTCTTCACCTACATGAAGACATTGGAATGAAGTCAAACATATAGTTCGTTATCTTATGGATAAATAGACATGAGTTTGTTTTATTTCAAAGTGTCCAAATTAGAATTAATAGGTTATGCAAAAGTATGTTACTTATTAGATCCTCATAATGATAGATCACAAATAAGTCATTTGTTTACTTATGGTGGTACAACTACTTCATGAAGACCTGTGAAACAAACCATAATAACAACTTCATCTAAACATGAAGAAAGTTTTAGCATTACATGAGATAAGTCGAGAATGCATTTGGTTGAGATTCCTAATTTAACACACACAAAAGACTTGTGGTTTGACTTTTGTAAAAATATATACGAAAACTATATATGAAGATAATACTGCATGCATCACTCAATATTAAAAGAGATTGAACAAAACATATTTTTCCAAAGTTCCTTTTTGTTGGAAATCCACCATAACCTATGGAGAATTTCTATCAATCTTGATGGACAAGATTGTCATCACCCACACAATGACAATAAAAATAAAAGAACAATTGAAAAAGAAAAGAAAGAACAATGGAGAAGAAAAAGACAATTTTCTACATAGTTTCACTCTGCCCACAACCTGTGGAAAACTTCTTTATTCACTTTGCAACTGCAAAATTCTGTGAATATAATATTATGAGTTATTTCTTCTCTTCATACAAGAATAAAGGTTACTCCCTATATTTATAGATTTAGGTTAGCTTAAGCCAAAACCAAAACTATAAAAGCCCAAAATAGTTAACACTACTAAAAATAGGCCTAAGTCAAAATCTTGTGTGAAGCAACATGCTTCGACCCTTCGACACACTAATACAACTTGACACATCCTTGTCCCATCGAGCAACATGCTTCGACAGAAGGAATTAGAATTCAACACACCACCTAATTCATTGTTCCTAAGTTATCTACATTCATCATAGCTCTTAGTCTTATAAATACTTCGACCTGCACTCCCTTCGTCATGATGTCTGCAATCTAATTCTTAGTTCTTTAGTGTTCCAAATTCATCTTCCCATCTACTACCTGTTCTCAAAGATAATGGAACCTCATTTCGATGTGCTTGCTTCGACCATGTGCTATTAGATTCTTCGCTAGATTGATAGCTGGCATGTTGTAGATCTTCACGATAATTGCTCAGTGACTCTTTAATGTTATCTCTTCGAGCAGATTCACCATCCACATTGTTTGACATGCACAAAGGGAAGCGATTATGTATTCTGCTTCGCACGATGATAATGGCACTAGTGACTCCTTTCTCGAACTCCAAGCAACTAGTGCACCACCTAACATAAACACATAACCAGCTGTGGATTTTGGATCCTTAGCATCACTACACCAACTTGAGTAAGTGTATCCCACTAGTTTGATTCTTATCCTTCATCACTTGCAGGGAACAAAATTCCATAGTCGAGAGTTCCTTTCAGATACCTTAGCATCCTCTTCGTCGTTGCTAGATGTGATACCTTTGGCTTCTGCATGAATCTGCTCGCCATACCTACATTGTATGCTAATTCAGACCTTGTATGATAAAGGTATTGAAGTGAACCAATAAGTCTTTTATATTGGGTTGGGTCGACATCATCTTCATCCGAATCTTTCAACAATTGTAATTTGGGCTCAGCTAGAATCGAAGTTAGGTTGCAATCTTGCATCTCAAATCTCTTGAGTATTTCGCCGGCATACCTTCTTTGATGCATCATCAAACCTCTACCACTCTCTAGAACTCGATGCCAAGAAAATATGAAATGTCACCCAGATTTGGAATTTCAAATTCCTTGTTGAGATGACCTTTGAAGTCTTCGATCTCCTTTTTGAAGCTACCTGTTATCAACAAGTCATCGATATAGAGACATAGTATAAGCAATTCACTCTTGTTTCTACTTACATATACTCCATGTTCAGTTGTGCACTTCACAAATTCCTTCTCCCTTAGAAAGCCATTTATCTTCTTGTTCCAAGCTCTTGAAGCTTGTTTAAGTCCATATAAGGCTTTATGCAACATGTACACATTTCTTTCTTCACCTTATTTCACAAACTCAGCTGGTTGTGCAACATAAACTTCTTCTTCTAAGGGGCCATTCAGGAATGCATATTTTACATACATATGACACATGTTCTAGTTATTCATGTTTGCTAGACCAACAACCAACTTGATTATTTCGATCCTTGCAACAGGTACAAAAACTTCGTCGAAGTCGATTCCTCCTTTATGAAGAAGTCCTTTCGCCACAAGTCTCACCTTGTGTCGAGTCACTTCTCCTTTGGCATTCAACTTCACCTTGTATACCCACTTCACATTGACTGCCTTCTTGTCTTGGGGCAATTCGATAAGTGACCAAGTGTTGTTGACTTCGATTAACTTCAGTTCTTTGTTCATTACTCTCACCCACTTCAAATTTTTCAATGCTTCAGCTGCATTTACTGGTTCGACATCTGCGTAGAAAGCATAGTGTATCAGCTCATCTTCTTTATTGACCATATCATTTGATGTAACCATATATTCTTGCTACCTTGCAGGCATGTGTCTTGTTCTTTGAGGTCTGTTAGGGCATGCTTCTCCTCTGACTTCTTGTCAAACTTCTCTTTCGACTTCACTAGCTGGTTCATTGCAAAATATTCTCATTGAATCCTTCTTAACATTCTCAGTCAAACCACATTCGTTAAGCTCATCTATGATCATTTCCCTGCTGATCACCACTTACTTGTTCACTGGGTCGAATAACTTGTATCATTCAGTCGAATGATATCCTATCAGGATCATCTGACTCGACTTGTCATCAAGTTTTCTTCTCAACTGATCTGGCACATGTCTATGTGCGATAGATCCAAACACCTTCAAATGACTCAAGCTAGGCTTGACACCAGACCAACATTCTTCTAGCATGACTCCTTCTAGCTTCTTCGTCGAACATCTGTTCAGGATATATGTTGCAGTCGGCACAACTTCTCCCCATAATTATTTGGGTAAATGCTTTCCTTTCAACATACTTCTCACCATATTCATGATGGTTATATTCTTCCTTTCTGCGACTCCATTCTGCTGTGGAGTGTAGGGTGGAACCACCACATGCACAATCCCTTCTTTCACACATAATGCGTCGAAGTCTTTCGACACATATTCTCCACCACCATCAGTCCTTAAAATCTTGAGCTTTTGACCACTTTTTCTTTCAACCATAGATCTAGACTTGGCAAATACCTCAATCACTTCACTTTTCTTCTTGATCAGGTAAGTCCACAGTTTTCGATTGAAATCATCTATGAATGTAACAAAGTATATGTTACCTCCAATCAAATCCACCTGGATAGGACCACATACATCAGAGTATATGACTTCAAGAATTTCCTTCGACCTGCTTCCTGCATCCTTATTGTAGCCTCCTCTGCCTTTATTTCCATTCCAGCTTCCTTTGTCTTTCCTTTCTTTTGCTGATTGCGCCTGCAAAGCCATTTCACTCTTCTACTTTCCTGCAGCTCTTTTAGCCATTTTTTGTTTATGAGATTCAAGTGTCCCTTAAAGATCTTCCTTTGTCAGTTTTGACAAATCTTTCGACTCTTCCATGGCTATTACCACGTGGTCGAACTTTGGAGCCAACGAGCTCAAGATCTTTCCAACAACAAATCTTGACGTCAACACTTCTTCATATACCTTGATTTGATTCACCAGTTTTGTAACCTTAGCGAAGAAGTCAATTATGCTTTCATTGTCTTCCATCTGAAGCAATTCATACGTCCTTTTCTGAGTTTGTAACCTCACCTCTTTCACCTTCTCCGCGCCTCCAAACGACTTCTCCAGAATTTCCCATGCTTATTTCATTGACTCTACATCACTAACCTTTTCAAAGTTATCTAAATCAACACATTGATGGGTTATAAAGAGAGCTTTATAATCTTTCTTTTTCAATTCTTTATGTGCAACCCTTTCTTGATCCTTCGCATTTTCTACAAGCGTTATTACTCATTCCTTCACAAGATCCTAAAGATCTTAATAACAGAACATAAACTTTATCTATTTGCACCAATTCTCATAATTATTGTTCTTGAGGATCAGAAGATTCACGGGAAACCTGTTTGGATGATTCATTGCCATCGTGATTTTCTTCCCACGAATCGCTCAAACTGGAGCTCTTGATACCAGATGTTGGAAATCCACCACAATCTATGGAAAATTTCTATTAATCTTGATGAACACGATTGTTATCAACCATACAATGACAATGAAAAGAAAAGAACGATTGAGAAAGAAAGAAAAGAATGTTAGAGAAGAAGAAGAATATTTTATACAGAGTCTCTCTCTGCCCACAACCTGTGGAAAACTTCTTTATTCACTTTGCAACTGCAAAATCCTGTGAATACAATGTTATGAGTTATTTCTTCTCTTCATACAATAATAAGGGTTACTCCCTCTATTTATAGATTTATGTTAGCTTAAGCCAAAGTCGAAGATTATAAAAGGCCAAAATAGTTAACACTACTAAAAATATACCTAAGTCGAAATCATGTGTGAAGCAACATGCTTCGACACTTCGACACACTGATACAACTCGACACATCCTTGTCCTGTCGAGCAACCTGCTTCGACACAAGGAATTACAATTCAACAATTTTCACTCCTAATCTTTAGAAAAATGGCGATATAAGCATCCAACATCTTTGTTCATGTGATAAGCTTCTAAACTTTTTCTCAAAGTCACTCCCAAATAGAACTTTTAGCCAACTAGTATGGAAGATTGGTCTTCATCATCGAAGAAATGATCATTCAGTAGACGGGAAGAAATGAATTTATCGTCAAAAGATATTGTACTCTTTTTCATTCACTAAATCTTTTTCAACTGAATTTTTTCTAATAAGGTTTTAACGAGACATATCCTAAACACACATCCCAACTAATTTCCTTCTTTATTTGTAACAACCTGTATTGATTAATATCGAGGGAGTTCCCTCACCAAGAATGTTGTACTCGTTTTCCTTCACTAGAATTTTTTCCACTGAGTTTGTACTAGTAAGATTTTAATGAGACATATTCTTGATGGACATCAAATGGGGAGTGTTATAAATGGCATGATTGTGGATGTCCATAAATGAGTGAATTCCATATTGATTTTTTGTTCATTACATATGTCATATAAATAAGACTCCTATTGTATTCAAAAGATACACTTATAATGGGAATAATACAATACACTATCTTTTTCTCTTTTCTCTCTTCTATTCTTATATATATATATATATATATATATATATATATATATATATATATATATATATATATATATATAATGAAAATATTATTTTTATATGAGAATGATAAGAATAAATATTAGTCTTTAGATTAAAAATAAAAGATTGAGATTGAAAAACTCACTTAAAGAACATGTGTCTCTTTCGTCATTTATTATTCATATGAAAAAGACACACATGTTCTTTAACTAAACTTTTTAATCTCATCTCAGTCATTTATTTTTAATTTAATGACTAATAATTGTTCTTATCATTCTCATATATTAATAGTTTTCTCATTATATATATATATATATATATATATATATATATATATATATATATATATATATATATATATATATTTTAAAAATAAATTTCTAGAAAAAATGTGATAAGTTGTTTTGATAGGATCATTTAATCAGTATCATAGAAATTGATATCAATAAATAAATTTAAATAATTCAATTTAAACGGTTGATAATTTTATTAAAATTTATAAAGAATAACAAATTATTTTAGATATTTATTTTGCCAACATATTTTATGCTTATATAAATACTTAATAATTAATATCATCATATACTCAAAATGTTAGTGAAAATTATATCTAAAATTTAAATCTCTTTTAATAGAATTTTGTTTTCGAATGATTAATCTACTTAATTGCGTGTAAAGAGTATCTAATTTATAAAATATAAAAAATTATAACCAAAACTTAATTTGCCTTTTCCAGTTGGACGCATATAGAAATCGAGAAGGCTTTGTTTTTTCTACATCAACGCATGATTTTTGGCCATAAAAATCATCGATAAAAACTATAGGAATATGAGAAAAAGGAATATTCTCCTAAGGTAAACATCCAACGAAGAATAATAATTAGGAACCTTATAGTTTACTATTAGGTTTGAATATTAATCTCCTCTTTCTAACGTCCCAAAACTAGTTAACTATTTATAAAAGACATTATTTGAATATTGTTTCTAGTCAATGTATAATTAACCTTGTGTTTAAATATTGGTGTATTTTTTCTAGTCTAACACACGAGTGTTCCATAATAGAGTTAAAAAATGTTCAAAGCCGGCATGGTTGACTAAAGACCACACGGACAAAGACACCGACCCTATTGCATAACAAAACACCAACCCTAGACTTTATCCAAGTCAAATATTGTCTCTTTTTCTATCATCTCATCATATATAAAACTCCACTTTCCTTTTTCATTCTCAAACCATTAACAACCAACACACTCAACCTTCTCAATATAGGTAGATCTTTCTCTTCATTTATTTTCAACAATGGGAAATTCTGTAGTAACTCCATGCTTTCATCCACAAAACAAAAAATTATCGTCATCGTCGTCTTCAGCTAAGCTTATATTTTGGCAAGGCGCCACGAGATTCTTAAACGGAAACCACACCGCCGGGGAGATTTTCTTCGAGTTTCCAGAGACGATGATTTGCCATGTGGACTCGTTTTTTATCGGTCACCCGATCCCTAGTTTAGACTCGGAAGACGAACTCGTCCCCGGCGAGGCATACTTTGTTGTCCCTATCGATCTCTTTTCATGCAAAACACTCTCAGTTTCTTCACTGTTATCATTGAGATCACATAATAATAGTAATAACAACAAGTCAACGATCAAATTCGGAGAGTGTCCGTTTGAGTATTTGAAGGATTGTGATGGAAAGGTTTTGATAAAAGTTATGCCGGAGTTTATGATGAGGCTTGTTGATGGAGATAGATCAGTGAATGATGGTTGCGTTAGTATTAAAAGCAGTTTCCTTTGTAGTACTCCTGAGTTGAAAAAACATTATGAAATGCTTGTGAAATCTAAGGATCAGGTTTGGTCTCCTAAGCTTGAGACTATTTTGGAAAACAAGGTTAGGCTTAGAAAAGATAGAAAAAAGACCCAAACTGTGTCTGATAGATAGAGTTTATATATATATATATATATATATATATATATATATATATATATATATATATATATATATATATATATATATTTATGTATGTATGTATGTATGCATGCATGCATGCATGTATAAAGTTGTAGAGTTAAATGAAATTTATGTACTGATTGATCTTATATGTACATCAGTCAATTTTGGACACAGTTTTGATTAGTGAACTTTGTAAATTTTTCTGATCTGTTCATAATTATGTGGAAATTATATGGTGAAAATTGTTAGAAGAGAAGTCAAACATGGTTGGCAGAATTGAAACTGAAAAGAAACATGAATTTTATTGATGAACTTATCCATTTCTGAATCAAATAATACTATAGCATATTGATTCATTGCTTCACTGATTAATTGTGTATGTGATAATTCAAAGATTAATTACTTCATATTGCCCATTTTTAAGAAGCAATAATTCAAAGGTTAATTCTTTTATAAATAGTTGGTCAAAAAAAGTAGCTAATAACAAACAAAACATGTTCATTAAAGAAATCATATATAATAAAAAATTACTCTACATCAAAACGATTAAGAAAATTTTCGATGCATGAGTCAGAAATCAAACTATTAATTATTTGGTTAAGGGTCTCAAATTACTTAGTATTTAATTCAATACTACAAGACTATATACAATAAATCCCTCCTATGGAGCAGACAATGGAGTGGTGGATAGTATGGATCTTTGCGTGTTTATAGGTATCACCATCACATGTGGTTTTGATGATGAAAACTGATAAAAAGCACCTATGAAGATAATAATTCTATAAATCAAACGATTTTTTTGATGTTGAGACTTTGTGATAGTAGGAGTTGATTTCATCGGATCAAAAGGATATTGTAGGTCTTATCACTCAAACAATTCAATAATCCAAAAGAAGTTCAATTAAAATTGATAAATCAAGAAGAGAATTTTGAAATATGAAAGAGATAAAGTATAAAAGTTTGTTTGATCTCGTGTTTAGAGTCTTAGAATAATCAATTAAATTATAAAGGATCAGGAATAAGTCTCGAATGACAATCACACACACAAAAGTTTTTAAAAATCCTCTCCTGTCCTACAAAACTTCTTAAAAATCTATCCATGCTTATATATGAAATTGATTAAGTATTTCTAATCCATAAAGAATTTTATATACTGCCAAATCGATTAAGGATTTGGTTGAATCAATTAGAACAAGATAAATAACCTTAATCAATTAGAAAAGTCATTAATCTGATTAATACATATATTTGTCTTAGGGTTTTTATTAAGATTGTCGTATTTTGAAAGGTTTTAATTGATTACCATTTAGATTTATGGATTAGTTTTGATTAGTGAATTCCATTTCTTTTTCTGATCTCTTCATAGTTATGTGGTGAAAATTGTTTTTTTTTTTGGTAAGTAGTTGAGTGCTTAGAGTTCACATTATTGAATGTCAACAAGTAAAATGATGCGTGTTCGAATTCACACTCTTGTACTTGATGTCATATCAAGTTATCAACTAAGTTGCATTAACAAGATTGTGGTGAAAATTGTTAGAAGAGAAGTCAAATATATTTTTGCAGAATTGAAACTGAAAAGAAACTTGAATTCAATTGATGAACTTATCCATTTCTTATTTCCACCATTTCTGAATCAAGATAACAGTATAGCATATTTATTCATTGCTTCGGTGATTAATTGTGATAATCCAATGAATTATTACTTCATATCGCCCATTTTTAAGGAACAATAATTCAAGGATTAATTGCTTCATAAAAAAATTATATGCGAGTAGATTGTTTTTACAATATATATGTTTGGTAAAAAAAAAGTAGCTAATAACAAACAAAACATGTTCATTAAAGAAATCATATATGATAAAAGATTATTCTACATCAAAATGATTATGAAAATTTTCCATGCATAAGAGTCAGAAATCAAACTATTAATTATTTGGTGTAAGGTCTCAAATTCCTTACTATTTACTTCAATCTTACAACAAGACTATATACAATAAAAATTCTCCTATGGAACCAGCAAAACTAAATGGAGTGGTGGATATTGTGCTCAAAGTTCTTTATGTTCAAATCTAGTGTTCATACAAGTAGGCAATTAGAGGGAGGGGTGAAATTTTTTAAAGATGATTGTTTTAAGTGTTCGTGTAGGGTGTAGTTTAAGTCTGTTTAAGATTATCAGCTTCAATATTAGAGGTTTGTGGGAGAGCATTTAAGAAGAAATAAGTTTGGAGGTTGATTTTGGAGAGGAAGTCAAATAGTATGTGTCTCTAAGAGACAAAACTAGAGAGAGAAAGTCAAATAGTATATGTCTCTAAGAGACAAAATCAGAGAAAGTGGTTCATGATCTTTGTGATTCAAAGGTGATTGATTCATTCATAAATCAAGTTTGATTTTCGAGTAAATTCATTCAAAAATCAAGTTTGGTTCACGTTCAATCATAACCATTTCATTAATTAATTATACACTCATTTATTAGAATACAATGTTCATTACAAAAAAGAGAAATAAAAAAATTACATTTTTACAAAGTTGACTTTTGGTTAACTGTTGGCTTTTTGGTCAACTAGTTGACCAAAGTCAACCATTGCATTTTTTCAACCTAAACCTAATACTATTTACATTTTCGTCCTTGCATTGATTGCATGAGCTTACATTCTCATGTTGCTTCACAAACAAGAAATTCCATATTTTTACAAGTTGGCCACACCATGCCATGACTTGGTCATCTTTGCTTTGCCTTGCCACCAACTTTGCCTTACAAGCCTTGCATGTATACCATTCATAACATGCCTATCAAAACATACATCAACACATCAGTTACAATAGTATAAGGAAAGTTCTTAGCAACCATGAGCACACCATACATCAGCCTAGCAATCCAATACACTAGTTAACAGTCATGTACTGCAACAATAGCATATCAGTTCATTCAAGTTGCATCCAGTCATGGAAATGCAATATATCCAAGAAGGCTGCAACCAATGCCTAACCAATACATCAAAACAGTCGTGGCATATCAAGCACAACAACCTACAGTAAAACATTATGCCAACAACCTGCACCAAATCAATACAACTTCCTGCAAACCATTTCAGCAAAAACAGACCCGCAACAGTCATAACAATCAAGAAGTGCACATCAAACATCATATATAATAGGCTGCAATACTCACAATGTGATTTAGAACCACCATGCAATACACATAACCATCCTGCAACATGCCAGACATAGCAATGCACTTGCAATCAACATCATGTAATTATCAAACAACAATCATGCAACCCAAAACTCACAAAACACATTACACAAACCATTCAAGTTAACCTAGCCAGTTCACCCTAACACTTCACCAAACAACATAACTGATCACTAACTAACCTATCCACATTTCAGTTAACCATTCACATCTATCATTTCATAATATAACAAGCGAGCCAACTAACAAAAACTGCACATTACCAAGTCAATTACATTACCTCATAACAGAAATCATAACTAACTCATTTAGCCTCAAACTTCACAAAATTAAGTTACACATTTCTCAACAGAATTTGCTAATCCTCATACTCTAACAACCTATATTAACTACAATCGACCAGTCACCAGGACCTCGCTGAACATTCATCAAAATTCATCAACCACTTCATCACCTTTCAACCATTTCACCACCTTCAATCAACCTTCATCACAGACCCTCAATCATTCATCATAACCTCTCAAACTCAACCACTCTCGATTAGTGATCGCAAACACTGAATCATTCATCACCTCTGGAACCATCTTTAACCTCTAAGCTCCACAAAACTCTCTCAATCCTTCATTCTATGAAAACTCAGAACCTCCATCACAACTCCATCTTTATCAATCTTTGAAGCTCAACCTCTCAAGCTTCCCTCGGATTCGATCTCAATCACTCTCGAAGTTCAACTCAGGGCATACTCAATTGCACACGTTTAGTAACAACCAAAAATAGAAAATAAGAAGAGGTAGAAATAATAAGAAATCAAAGGCAAATGGATAATGATCTGCACCTGAGGAATTCACAGCTTGGACCGAGGTTTTTTGTACTATTCTTCACCAACTTCAATTGCCATAATTATTGGGGAAAATCACGTTTCCGTTGGTAGGATCTCCATCCCTCTTGTCACCAATTTCTTCATACAATCTTGTTCTTCATGTTGTTATGAATTATTTAATTTTTATCGCACTTAGTTGTTTTGGTTAGAATGTTGATATTTTTAAAGATTAAATTTTTAGATAATTGCTAATCAATAAAAAACATGTTCCCTTAGTTTTAGGATTTTGTTTAGAATCAAGTTTAACATTGATTTGATTAATTCACTAGGTTGTTAAACCATTATTTCATTGTACATAATTCAATTGACTTTTATTCTCATTGATTGAGTTGATCAAAGTTTACTTTGATCAACCAAATCCTTTGATCTGCGCTCATTCCCTAAGCCTGTTCAAGTGATCAAAAGACCTTTGATCACTTGATAAGGCAAGTACCTTGTGTTGAAGCTGCACTGAATCTCAAGATCAAGACTTCAAACTCAAATTCAAGTTCAAGACTTCAAGTCAATACAAGTCAAGCGTTGCATACTGACTGGGCTACTATTCAAGCACAATGAAGGTGTATAAACACTTATCAATCATGATTCAAATTGTGTGCCACGAGCCTTAAGTAGCAGAGAAGGGGTGAGAGGGAGCATTCATATCCTCATTTAGAATATCTTTGGGTACGGGACAAATGACCCAGTTGCTCAGAGTATTCACCTCTAATCGTAAACTTTAGTACAATTTGATCAAATGATTGCCAAGTCTCCTCCTACAACAAGCAACATTACATCATCAGGGTCAATAATCAGAATCTTCTTCAGCAACTTGCCACTTATGATGAAGATCACACGTCATGAGCCTTATGTAGTAAAGTGAGAGGGAGCATTCCTATCCTCATTCTGAATATCTTTGGGTACGGGACGAATGACCCAGTTGCTCAGAGTATTCCCTTTACTCAAACAATTTAGTGTGGTTCAAGTCAAATGACTGCCAAGTCTTGTCCAACATCATTCTCATTTCCCTTTCGGTTTAAACACCACTTTTCCGGTTTAAACACCACACCTGTCTCTTCTATCAGTTTAAACACGACCTTTCCGGTTTAAACACCGACCTTTTGGTTAAACACTGCTTTTCTGGATTAGACACCGACTTTTGGTTTAAACATCATTTTTCCGGTTTAAACACCGACCTTTTGGTTTAAACACCGATTTTCAGGTTTAAACACCGCCCCTTTGATTTAAACACCACCTTTTTGGTTTAAACATTATCCCTTAGGTTTAAACACCATTGCTTCAGTTTGAACAACTGTGTCTGGTATAATACCATTACCCTTGCCTTAGTTAAGCACCATTACCATTGCATGGCATAAACCCCTTTTCTAGTTTATACACCGACCTTTTTGTTTAGACACCTCTTTTTAGGTTTAAACACCATTGCATTGGTTTAGAATCCATTTTTTCAGGTTCAACACTACCATCCAGTTTAAACACCACATTATCATCCATCTTTTGTTTTAAAAACCACTCCGCCGGTTCAAACACCAACCCTTAGATTTGGACAACACTTTTAGCTCATCCTTTGGTTTAAACACTATTTCCTTGGTTCAAACACCACATTATCACAACCCTTGATTTAAACATTACATTCATATTACCTTTTGGCTTAAACACCACTATCCGGTTTAAACACCACATTATTTCAACCTTTGGTTCAAACACCACAAATCCAGTCACCATCTGGTTTAAACACCACATCAACAAATTCCCATTATACCTCAATTTCTTCCTTCGGTTCAAACACCATTATTCGGTTCAAAAACGTTATCCGGTCAAACACAATTTTTTCACCTTAATCAATTCTAAATTACTTTACTCCAGTTTTCCACTTCAGCCAATTTGATTTTACCTCGTTTCTTTAGTTCAAACACCACAAACATAAATTCTATCAAGTCTTCCTTTCTTTGTCCGTCCTAGTTCCACGAACTACGGAGCTCTGACTTTATCATTGCACAGTGAGAATACGTAGGCATGAGGATTCAAATTCTCCACGAGTACCTTCATATTTTATTCAGTATCACAACTTCTTTCATCTCCCACCATTAGTTCTATGAACTACGAAACTTTGAATTCCTTATTGCACTATAAGGATACGTAAGCATGAGGGCCCTAATCCTCTTCGATCACTTTGTTTATTCCTTTCTTTCTTTTTTAATTTCTCAAGTAATATTTAGATAGTAACACCCATTTTAGAAAAGAACAATCAAAATGGTTCCCGTTGAGTACAATAGATGTGAGAGATGCTAATACCTTCCCCTTGCATAATTGACTTCCTTACCCTTTTTCTCTTCCCTTGGGTTTTATCGATGTTTTCCCTTTCCTTAGGGAATAAATAAATTTTGATGGCAACTCTGTTGTATCTTCGAGCGTGCAATGCACTCGGGTATTTTTCGTGTAACTTCACCTGGAGACTCTGCTGGGGATAGTCTAAGCAAGTCGAGCCTAGTTTTGATTGCTTTCTTTGCATGCTTTAGGTTTTTATCTTTATCGCCTTACTCGCTCTATTTTTATTTTATTTATCACATTCTTTATTGCTTTAAATATTCATTATATGTTGGATATCTGTTATATACTCTCTTTTAGGTTGGGATGATGTTTCATGAGAGAAGCTCTATACCCAAGATTGAGCACATACACATGATAGACTCATGGATAGTCGTGTCGACCCACGTTTCACGCGTTAGGTTGGAACGAGACCCACACCTAGACTAGATTCACTTGGAAGTACTTTTGTCCTAGGAGAATTCGCTACGGTAAGGTATTTTCACTTGGATCAATGACTCTAGGAACTTTCTAGGAACTACCTCTTGAAGACTAGGACCTACCTGTAAGGGGGATATGGGTTTTTCTACAGGAAACCAAGACCATACATACCTTTATTTTCATTTATGAGTCAGACTTTTGATCTTGCATCGGGTTGTATACGCAGATTATCCAAAATATGTTATGCTCTTAACATACATTATTTCGTATTATTATTGCATCACTGGATTTTTGAACCTGAGTTATTACACCAACAAGACTTTGAATCTATGGATGTTGCATAATTATTTGCATTTCATCCACAAAATATGAATTCATTCATTTGTATCTCATGCATATCAACCAGAAAGAGCTCACCTTGTCCTTTTCTCAGCCAGAAAGATGACGACTCATCGACCCCAGTACTTCACTAGAGCAAACTAACCAAAGACCGTGGCAGATATGGAACATGAAATTGCTACCTACAAGGAAACATTGGCCCAGTTCCAAGGAAAGATGGATATGTTTCAAGAAACATGAATGCTATAACATAGTACCTTCATTCTTAGGAGACTACTACTTCTGCCAACACTAGTGTTGTCATTCCTGATGCTACTGTTTTTGCTAATACTACTGTTGAGACTGTGATTCATCCTGTTGTGAGCCATCCAACTTCTCAAGTTTCTTAGCTCCTGAATCATCAACCTTCCAGTCAGATTGCTCTTGGTATACGTCAGAATAAGTCGACATACTACCAGTTGTTAAATTAGAGAATTAGGGAAATTGAAGGCTTTTCAGCTTATGGTATGGATGCTAAGAATTTATGTTTGGTGCCGAATGTGGTTCTTCCTCGGAAATTCAAGGCGCCCGATCCGCCAAAGTACAAGGGTTTGAGTTGTCCAAGAAGCGATGTAACTATGTATTGTAGGAAGATGGTGTCCTACATTGACAATGATGATCTTCTCATCCATTGCTTTTAGGACAACCTGTCCAGGGCTTCCCATAATTGGTACATGAGTCTAGAACACAGTAAAATCAGATCCTGGAAAGACTTGTCTGAAGCCTTCCTAAAAAAATACAAATACAACATGGACATGGTTCCAACCAGGTTACAACTAACAAATCAAGCTCACAAGAGCATTGAAACATTCAAGGAATACACTCAAAGGTGGCATGAAATGGCTTCACGAGTTCGACTTGCGCTGACAGATGTTGAACTGATAGATATATTCATGAGCACTCTTTAGGGTATGTATTATGAGAAGATGGTCGGCAGCTCATCCTCCAACTTTGCTGATGTTGTAACCGTTAGAGAACGTATTTAAAATGGGGAAGATTGCTAGCATTAATAATCAAACAGTGGCCAAGAGACCGCATGACAAGTTTGCTAAGAAAAAGGAAGGTGAGACAAGTGATTTGATAACAAATGCCTACCCTCAAATTCAAGCTAATATGTTTGTCGTTCCATACTTCCCTTATTTGTACATTGCTGCTGGTCAATATCAACAACCACCATTCTAATACCAACATCAGTACCAGCAACCTCCACAAGCTTAAGCTCCTCAGAATCAATAACCTCCGAATGACAACAGAAACCAAAGTCAGGGACAAAACAAGCGTAATGACAGAAGGCATCCTCTATTTGATAAAATACATGTGCCTTATACTCAGTTATTGCCCTATCTTGTCCGTGTGGGGGCTGTAGCGGTAAATTTATGACCACTGAGCTATTGGTTAACTCAATGTCAACAAAACTAGAGTCGCCACCACACTTTTATTATTTCCAAATGAAAAGGGAGAAAGTACGAACAAAACCCAAAGATAAGAAGTTTTCAAATCAAATCTAATAAAATGTCATAGATTACAGGTAAGGGGGTTGGTTACACAGAGGGAAGGTATTAGCACCCAAAATGTCCTAGGTACTCCTAGGGAGCCCTTTTTGTGTGTACTTGTTTTGGTTGAAAAGATATTTGTTTTAGAATAGAATGAGGGGATTAGAAAATAATTCATTATTTACATTTCATGTTTGGTAAGACTTTTGGTCTTATGCCTACATACCAACATAAATGAGGGATCAAAACCTCGTAGTTCATGGTAAAAATTTCAAAGATGGGTGGATTGATTTTAACAAAAGCTTAAAGATCTTTTGTTATCAATGGGAGAATAATCAACCAAACATCCACCAATAATGAAGGATTTGCAACATTTAAGAGGGATGGCTCCAACTCTGATTAAATCAACAAGTATGCCTCTAACCCCTAGTAAATGGAAAGTCTTACACTCAACATATCATGGAATGGGAGAATTACATCTCAACCAAGGATAACTTAAATCTAAATGCTCTCTTTTTGAAAAGTTAAAAGGAAAAATGCACCAAATGGCCAAAATGATTAGATGAGGTTATTAGCTCTTTTTGATCTTTTTGAAAATAAAGTCAATATGATCAAGTCTTTTTACAAGTTTGATTAAGAAAATAGTTTGAAAATCAATGAAATAAGGCCAAGGTTTCTACTCATTAAAACAAGTCTAAGTTGAAAAACAACAAGCAAAGAAGTTTTGAAAATGAGAAGGAGATTTTGAAATTAAAGAAGAATGAGGTGGAGATGAAGAGGCTATCTTAGACAAGATTAAAAGTTTTTAGTTGAAAAGATCTAACCCATGAGAAGTATCCACAAGACAATAGTGTCAGATAGAAACCCATTTTCTCTGGATTGTCAAGCAAACAACAAATCCATAATCATTCAAGCAATTAATAAGAAACCCAATGGTATCAAATAAAGATAACCAATCATCCAAGCTAGCACTCCAAAGCAAGCAATCCTCGACATCCTTTATGTGTATCATATGAAAAATCCCTTGAAACATACTCAAATAGAAAACATCAAATAATAACAATAAGATGAAAATAACAATTTAGACAAAGAGAAAGAGTGTATCAGATAAACCCAAGGGGTCTCTCAAGCTTTTATCAGATGAATGACATTGGCCAAGCTTTTGGTCTCAAATTAATGGCATTGTGTAAGACCCTAATTTTGACCATAATATCCTTCATGGCATCATATCATTTACTCAATGCATTGCCTCAAGGATCATAGCATGTGTGGCTCCTTACCCCTAGGGTTGAGACTTGTGTGAGTGGTTTGAGACCACCAAGCATGCTTGTATTTGTAGCACCTCAAATTTGCCCTCCTCATTCATGAATTCATTTTAGGTCATTTAACATTTCATATTGCATTTCATCATGTCAATCAGAATTAGATCCAAGAAGCTTGAATATCATCCAAGACACTTTGTGGGTTCTATCTGGGTGAGCAGTCAACACAAGGGAATGTCTTGAGTTACTTCCAACATGTTCAAATGAGGCCTATTCATCATTCGACATATTACTCTTGAAGGAACAAAGGCCCAGCGCACAGGTTACAAATTTGGAAAGATGACTTGAACTGTCATGCTCGCTAGGCGAGCAGAATGGTTCGCCTAGCGAGCCACCAGAGTCTGAACTGTCATGCTCGCTAGGCGAGCAGATTCTTCGCTAGGCGAAGCCTATGCATTTTGAAAATAAAAAAAATATAACAGAAAGGATTTTGGACTTGGACTCTCTCATTTGAGCCCACAAAGCCACGAAAATCAGAGTATAAATTCTGAAAATTTCATTGAGCCAAACCCTATTCTATTCCTATTATCCTAGAGAGAGATTCTAACTAATTCAGAGCAGCCTCCAGAGACTGAAGGGATCACCTCTACCAATTCCATCTCATATAAACCCTAAGATTGTTCTGCAAACCCAACGGTGCAATTCAATTTCATTCGATCTCTCCAATCAGGTTTGCCTTATTCCCATTACTTTACGCTTTTAATTTGAAATTCCTAAAGCATGAGGTATTATGGTTGAATCCGGGAGAGTGGGTATAGTTAGGTTTCACATGTGGGTTTAGATATGCATGAATGTGTAAAACAATGCCTTGAATGTTTGACCACTTAATTTCTGAAATAGGTACCACGGGGTTTGGGGTTTCTGAAATCGTACTGTTATCAATGGAAAATCCAGAACCCGCAGGCATTCGCTAGCCGTATCGCTAGGCGAGCCTGCAACGAAGCTTCACTAAGCCTTCGCTAGGCGAAGCAGTAGCGATCACGACAATAGCTGTATTTTCTGTTTGCTCTCCAATCTGTTTTGTGTTCGCTATGACATGCTTTCTATTGCCTCCGGGCACATGTTTTAGTATATATGTCATGTATTGATGTGTGGGTCCTTGCCCCCTGACTTTGAGTTTTGATACCCTTTTGATGCATTTGTTTGACAAGAGGTTTAGGCCTCCTACCCTTGGTTGCTTTTTGTGAGCTTTTTGTGAACTTTAATAGCATGATTCACGTGGTCGCTATAATTCTTTTGTTTGGTGAAACTCTTGATTGCACCCCATCTTGTTATTCTAACTTGTTTGTTGAGTTTTTGTGAGGGCTCACATGACTCTTGAAGAGATAGCTTGTTTGGTATTCCACTTTATTTGTGGGATACCATTTGGATATTTATTCTGATTGCTTTGCTGACTTGCTTTCTTTGATGATGCTAGCTTGAGAGACCTCTGGGTTTCTTGTTTCTTTAGTTGCTGTTACTTTGGATTTTTATCCGTGTGGTAGATCTCTTGATCCCTTTATCTATCCCGCATTTTACCGCTTTCTTAGCTGGAAGACCTCGATAGGAGGCGATGTTTTTTGTGTGTTTACTTTTGTGCCCAAAGACCTCCAAGAAGAGGCACCAGTGCTAAAGACCTCCGCGAAGAGGCAATTGACGGATAAAAGGGATTAGTAATCAATCCCCCGTTATTCAGTATGTCGTTCTTTATGCTCACACTACGTGTCGATGCTTCAGAACAAAAGCCCAAGATCTTTTGTCCGGTCAGTCAGTGGAGAGGGTTCCACCTTCCTGAATCCCCACTTTTTTTGTCATGAGCTCACCCTGTCCAGGGTTAAGAGCTATGAGGCCTTATCCTCATTACCCTTCTGATCTGCTCACCCTGACGTTCAGTGCCAGTGGTTAAGAGCCCGTTTGATTACCCTTCCATGGCTTGTTTGTCGAGGTTGATATGACCCCTCTTGACTAAAGCCCTACCCATGTATGTTTGAGCCCCCTTGTTGGCATGTTTACTTTATGCATGTTTGTTTTGTATGGTGTGATCGTCTCCTCATAGGTCTGCTAGGCTTCGTATAGTCTCTCGCTTGCATGTCAATTAAGGTAGCACGGTTCCTTCGTCTAGGACTTCTTTTTTTGCATGAGCATTCCTAAAACACAAAGAAACTCATTGATTTTTCTTCTCCTAAGAACACGTTAGCTCCTTCTACCACAGGTGAGTAAGTCTCCAAAGGTCGAGCATCCGGTAGATTGCATAATAACGTCGTTCATCTAAAAAACACAAAAAACAAACAAAAATAGGTTAGCCGAGCTACGGTGCTCTAATTCTCAACCCTTCTTGAGATACGTATGCAGCAGGGTAGGGCCTGTGCGAGCAATAACTCTTTCTTTTCTTTACTTTGATTTTCTCTCTTTCGCATCGCACATAGGACTTTTTATACACACACTTTAGACAAAAATAGAAAACGTGGATCCTGTGGAGTACCACAGACGTGAAGGGGTGCGATAACCTTCCCTTCACGTAACCGCCCCCCTTACTCAGTTTTCTTTGGTTCGAGACTTTGTTTTATCCGTTCCCTCTTGGTTATGCAGTATTACCTTTCCCTCTTCTTGGGATAAAAGTACATAGCTGGCGACTCTACTCTTTTTCCGCCACTCTCTTCGCGTTTGTACTTGGATTCGGGAAATCCGGGGAGCGACAATATTGTATATTATTGCTTTTCTTATTTTGATTACTAACCAAAAGCACAAAAATATGTCACTAACCCTTTTTGTTTTGAAGCTCAAGTGATCATGTACTTCCATGCTCCTAGGAGGCTCATAAGCTCAATGAAGTGGCTAGATGAAGATGAGAATAAGCATGAAAATGGTTCACAAAGCTCCTAATCATCATATATTTCTCCCAAGTATCTCAATTTTCCAATTTGATCAAGATAACCCAAATGGCTTGAGGATTGTTTCCCAAGGAAACCCTAATTCAATTGTGCATTGACTATGCCTTGCTCATGAAGCAACCTCAACCTATGATAAAATCAAGGGAGGTTCTTTAATTCATTATTTTATGCATATATGAGCTTATTTTAGGATCCTCAATCATTCATTCATCAAGATTTGAAGTTTGGCCTTGAGAAGTTGACCAATCAAGTCATCAGACTAAACTGAAGATCACTGAGATATAACTTGTGATGTGTTTGTCAAATGAATATGACCCCAAGAGAAACAATATTCTTAAGAACCATATGAACAACTTTCATGTTCATAAAAAATCCATTTGAAACTTTGAAGGTCATCATTCATTTCAAAACATTATAGGTCATTTTGACTGAAACCCTAATTTTGGGTTAACTTCCCAAGGACCTAACTTCCTTATTTTTTATGATTTTGAGGTGAGACCAATTGCAATGGAAAGCTTAAGATGTCTAATTCAAATGTTATGTTGGACAAAATTTCATAATACTAAAAGAAACACATGTGATAATACAAAACATTATAGGTCACTTTGGACCTAAGTCATTGAATTTGAAAAATGCCCAACTTCAAGTGCCCATAACTTTCTCATGAAAAATCAAAATGATGCAAAATTTAAGTCTAAATTTATCATATTGAAAATATCTACAACTTTTATATTGGAGGTTTTTCCATTTGAGGCTTGAATCAATGAAACATAAGGGCTTGAAGATGCTTGCTTTTGGTAAATATTTTCAAAGGAGAACCTAGACATGTTTTGTACCCAAACCTTCACAGCCAGTTTTCATGAATTTCCAATTGCCAAATGAATTTTTTCCCAACATGACTTTCGTTCCTTATTTCAAGAGTTTTCCAACCATTACTCACATTAATTTTTTTGACTTTCCATGAGTGAGTTTCTAAGATCTTTATGTTTATGTTCATTTTTGCATTTCACATTATAACTTGGTGTGCAAGCTTGTGCAGTCCCTTGTGCACGTCCAATTCACTTCCATTTGATCTCAACATGGATTTTCATTCATTCTTGGGCCTTACACGCACTTGTACAGGCCCATGCAAGGAGGATTCAAACTTCATGCACACGAGGGAAGCATTGTCTTGCATCACCTTTCAGCTATAAATAAGTGTGCATTCTCATTCAAATGGCAACCAAGTGGAGATCTGAAGTGCTGCTGAATTGAAATCCAAACCCTCACTAAAGGAATTTGCAGTTTTCTATTTCTCGTTCAAGCTTGAATTTCAACATCATTAGTTGATCTTCAAAGCTCAATTCCTTAACCTAGCATCACCATCACACTTCCAGATCAAAAGTAGATCAAGAGCTTGGAGAATTCGTGCTGTTTGAAGCTGTATTTCAGAGGTAGTGTAGCACCTCAAATTTGCACCTATCATTGTACATACCATTTCATATTAGGTCATAGCATATCATGATCCATTGCATAGTATTGCATTGCCCTCAGTTGCCTCAAGTGCAAGCTAATCAAGAGACTTAGGTCAAACTGATCAGGAGATCAGTCAACCAAGCAAGCAAGGGTGTTTCTCAAAGAGCCAAGGCCCTAGGGTTTGCCCAACAAGTTCACATGACTTGGGGGTCCATTTGAAGTGTTTAAGTCAAGGGTTGGATGTTCAGAAGCCATCAGTTCATGCACAGACAGTCAAAAACCCTAGAAAGTCAAAGTTGGTCAACTGTGGTTGATTTTGTGGTTTTGATGGATGGATTTGGTTTGAGAGAGCTTATTCATGTCCCAATAGGTCTCATATGTCATGGCAATCAACATCATGGAAGAATTTGAAGTCAAACAGAAATTTTCCAGAAATAGAAACTGGACCTGTAATTTTAGCTGCCGAAAATGGAAACTTCTTGATCCCAAACTTACATCATGATGCAAGCTTCAAATGAATTTTTGCCCAACATGAAAGTTGAAGATCTTGTTCTCCCATTTTCAAAAAGTCCAAGAACACCAAAATACCATGAATGGTTTGCAAGATATGGTCAAATCATTTTCACATTTTCATGAACTTCAAAAGGCCATATCTCATGATTCCTTTGGCCAAATTTGATGGGGTTTTTTCCTACAAACCACATTTTTCCTCCTCTTTCCAAAAATATAAACATCATGTACCAAAACCTTGCCAATCAAAATGGCATTTTTTGACTTGTTTCATTTAAAATCCAAGTTTGACCAATGGTTGACTTTTTGAATTAAGGCTTTTCAGCATAATTGGCCATTTGGGAGTTGTTTGGCATGGCATTTGAGACTTGTTTTGAGGCCCATTTTCGTGGCAGACCATACACCCTCCATATGCCTATGTTCAAAGTTAGCAATTTTGCAAATCTCTCCATTTGAACTAATCAAGCTTACCACTCCTTAAACCAAAGTTAAACAGACCAATATAAGGCATTTTTCTGTCCATTCCAAACCCTAGAGGCAGCTGCAGACGACAGAACACATCTCATTCTCTCAATTTGCATTTTGGCCATTTTGCAATTTCTGCTCACAAACTCTAAAAACCACGAGCTAGCTTGCATTGCTTCATCATCCATCATCATTGTGAGCTGCTTCCAAGTGTAAAACACCAGCTGGAAGTTCATTTGGTGTTCTGTTTCTTCGACAATCCTTCCATGGCAGTTTGGGTTTAAAATGGAATCGAGCAAGTTTGAGCTTAAATCCTTCCATCATTGGTCATTTGAAGCCTGAAGCCACGACTGTTTTTGCTATTTGGAACCAAACAACAATCACACACGACTGTTCTTCAGATCAAGTGAGTTTTTCGATTTCTTTGCTTTTCCAAATCATGCCATATATCATGTAGGTCCTTCTTTGCTGTTTGTTTTGAGCTATAAGTTTTTGAAAATGGTTAGATATTGGTGAAGATATGTCGATCTGAAAGTTGATGTTCATGTTTGTTTTTTGTTTGTTGCTCCTTACTTAGTTCGCTTTAATGATAATGGATGTTGGATTATGCTTATGTTTGGTCTGCTGATGAGATTGGTGTACTCGATTTCTGTTTCTGGGTGAATTTTTTGTGCTCGATTGCTGTTGATGATGAATGCCCTGTAGCTTAAACCCTAAGATAGAACCCAGATTCATTGAGAAATTGTATTGTTTATGTTTGGTTTATGGCTGTTTTGATGTTGCATGAACATTGTTGTATCACTGCCATGCTGTTTGCCATGCTATTGAATTTCGTTTTGGTGTTGATGAGCATGAAGATGAATGTTGTTGCTGCTAAAACCCTAGGTTGCGTGAACTTTAGAGCTTGCCCAGAAACATGAAATTCGATTGGCTGTTTGGTTTGATTTTTTCTGCTTGTTACTGTTCCATTGGCCATCAACCAATGAGAACATTCCGTTGCCTGGCCATTAAACTCTGCGTTTTGATTAATGAAATGCATATTTACAACAATGCCACACGGTCAACCATGTTTGACCATTCATCCATGTTCTTTGTTCATGTTATCCCATTTTGTTCACTCCACTTCCAAAATTCATTTCTCACTCAATTTAACTCCAAAAATCATGCCAATTTTTGCATCATGTCCATGAAGATGTCTATTATTTAATCATGATTTTTAATTATTTTTTGGTTGGCTGGATTTTAAATGGTATAAGGTTCCTTAACATGTATGTTTATTTTGCACCTTTTGCCATTCCTTTTGTGAAATGATGATGATGTATCCAGTGCCCCTGAAATTTTTTGTGGTGAAACTAGACTCATTCATCTTTGTTTTGATGTAGAGTTTGTGCATTTATCATATGTGGTGTGTGAGATATGATTTTCTGAAGTAGGGTGTGACAATTTGTGTCACACCATTGATATGCTATTTCATGATTTTTGTTCACTTGCTTCCTGGCCTTCAAATAATGTGAAATTTTGCATGAGCCATCTCTTACATGTCTAGTTGATGTGTGATTTTTCCTGGATTTAATTGTGCTATTTCCTATTTGTTTGTGATTTTTCTTCTCTGCCTAGTCAAATGTTGACTTTATATGATACATGTTGCCAAATCCTTTGTGAAATTCTCATACCTTATTGTATGATCATGAAATTTCATATGTGCATACTAGACATCTTGAGCTTTGCATTGGTGTTGATCCCATCCATTTCTCACCTGTTTTCATTTTGTTATGATTTTTTGAAGTTGACCCATGATTGTTTGACTTCTTTGTGCTTACTTGAAATTGTGTTGACTTCTTGATTTTAATTGGCTGCCTTCCACTTATCCAAATGCAATGAAATTTGACATGCTTACCATGCTAGGTGTTAGGATTGAACTTGAATTATTTGGTGATTTTTGAAATTGTTTGAGTTGACTTTTGATGCAAGTCATTCTGTTGACTTCTTTGTGCTTTCATTTGCCATGCTTTGCCTTCTTTGGTTTATGAAATGATAATGATGCATGATATGAACATGAATCCAATTGTGCTTGCTTCCTAAATGTTTGAACTTGATTATGGTTGACTTTCCTTTGCTGTTTTGACTTTTTTATTTGTCTTTGACCCTAGGCTTGTCCTAGGGGTCTCCTGGCTTATGTTTGAGCTCATTGTTTCAGGTTAAGCACCAATGCTTCAAAGATCATACAAATGTGATTGAGTGTGGTTACATATCATATGCTAACCTTTGTTTTGTAGGTTTGACTCATGTGTTTGAGTCTTGTGCTTTGCACAATTGATCATCTGTTTTGTCTGTGGATTCAATTCCTTTTGCTTTGACTTGTGAAATGTTTACTGATTAGTTTGACTCTTTCAGGTACCCTTAGTTGCTTAAGTTCTTTGAACTTGCTTTGCTTTGCTATTTAGCAACTTGCTTGAGGTATAATTCTTTTTTCTTCATGTAGTCTGGAGACCCGGCTTGTTATTTGGCCGGGCAAACTGTTTGAAGTCCTCCTTAAGAGGCAATGCTTGTGTATGTTTAATTTGTCCTTGTACAGAGTCAAAGACCTCCTAAGTGAAGAGGCAATTGGCAGAACCAAGGGATAAGCAACCTATCCCCTGCTATTCAGTGTGTCTTCTGTTTTGCTCACACCACTGTGTTGATGCATTACAGATAAAAACCCAAGATCTTGTGCAATTGCACAGTTGAGTCAGTTTCAAATGTGTAGAAGGGTTCCCACTTTCTGAACCCACACATTCTTGTCAAGTGCTCTCCCAGGCCAGGGATAGAAGCAATGAGGCACACCCCTCATCTCCTTTCATCTGCTTCACCTTAGCCCTTCAATGGCAAGGTTAAGAGCAACACTCACCCCGTTCCAGAGGTTTGTTTGTTGAGGTTGATATGACCCCTCGACTAAAACCTAACCCTTGTGTGAGCCTCTTGTGTGCATATAGTGTGTGCTACCTGTGCTTTTGTTTGTTTATCCTTGTTTGCTTTCGCCCTCGTTGCGATCCTTTCTCTCGCCCTCGTTGCGATCGAGCCTTTTCCTTTCTCTCGCCCTCGTTGCGATCGAGCCTTTCCCTTTCTCTTGCCCTCGTTGCAATCGAGACCTTTCTCCCTCCGTAGCCGAACTACGGCAACTCTGATTCTCATGTCCAGATGAGATACGTAGGCACGAGATGCGATGTCTTGTCGAGTTTGACTAACCACTAACACTAACTCTTTTCTCTCACCCTTGCTGTGATTGAGACTTCCCCTTTCTCTTGCCCTAGTTGCAATCGAGACCCTTGCTTCCTGTGCAAGTCTTGTCTAGGATAGGTTGGCCCTCGTGCCATTTAGCTAGAAACCTTAACTTAGGGTTGACTTTGCATGACAACATCTAGGCTCGAGTCGTAGTCTCCCTAGTGTTGTGTCTCCCTCTGTTATCTGGTTAGGCTAGTCCTTTTTCCCTGCGTAGGGGAACTACATCGCCCTGATCTTCACACCAGATGAAGTATGTAGGCAGGAGATTAAGCTGATCTCTCCGGGCGCCCTTTTTCTTTTTCAACCCTTTGTGTCTTAACCACCTTTGTGTGTGTTCTGGTTGGAGTCCGACGTAAGTCCAGCGATTGGCAGTTGGTTTCCTGTGTGTGTTTTCTGGTTCGGATGCTGATGTAAGCCCAGCGATTGGCATTCAGGCTCCACGTTTGCCTGTGTTTGTGTTTGTTTGTGTGCGTGTCAGCCGAGCTACGAATGCTCTGATTCTTCTCTCGTCCGAGAAGATACGTATGCATAGGATGCGATATCCTAGCGAGCATGTGTCGTCTCCCCAGTCCGAACTACTTCGACTCTGATGTCTATGCCTGATAGACTAAGTAGGCCCAGGATACGATATCCTGCCGAGTCGGTTTCAGTCAGTTTCTTTTGTCTCCTTCAGCCAGTGTGTGTGAGTTTGAGCAGTGTTTAGCAACCAATATTCCTTCCTTTTGTGCGTGGATCCCGTAGAGTACTACGGATGCGTAGGGGTGCTAATACCTTCCCTTCGCATAACCGACTCCCGAACCCATCCTCTTTGGTCGCGAGACCATGTTCTTTCCTAGGTTTACTTCGAGCGTTTCCTTTCCCTCTTTTGGGATAAATAACGCACGGTGGCGGCTCTGTTGTTTCTTTCTTTTCCCGCCGGTTTTTCGCGTAATGCGACAGCTGGCGACTCTGCTGGGGATTAAGAGAAGTTGACCTATGCTGGTCCATCTTCCCTGAGCGAGTCTCTCCTAGCGCTCTCTAGGTTAGGATTTTGGTTGCTTTGTGCTGTTATTTTTTTGCATTCATTGTATATATGTGCATTTATTGTTTGCATTTATTGTGTACACTTATGTTTGCATTCATATTCATGATTCTTTCTGCCTGGCTGGTTGTCTGTTTTTCTTTGTGGGGTGGGAGTCAGTTGAGATGAGTTCTATACCCGAACTCGAGTGCTCTCTAGGATAGGAGAATGGCATAGTCTTGTTGACTGGTGTGGAGTATTCCTTAGCCAGTTGACTCGCGAGACCATTCACTTGGTGGAGGTCATGTTGAACTAATAATGTCACACAAGTTATTTGTGGTTAGGCATTATTCTTTCAATCATGTGCCGTAGAAGCCAAGGACCTTAGTTTACCAAACCCATCTTGGCCTATTTTTTAGGACCGTAGTGCGGAGGTCGTTCAGATGTCAGTTCTGATACGATTGTTACGCGATACTACACTCATAAGAGTTTCTCTTGAGAATATTCTTGGAATACGAGTATTCGTTCCTCCGATAATATTCGAGAGATGGAACGATGATTATGGGAACCTCTGATAGAACATGTCTGGCAGGTTTAAACCCTAGTACACTCCCTTTGGGTGGTTCTTAACCGAGACTCCATGCTCGTGACTCTCAACAAACCCGTGATTCGTGGTTGAGTCGTTCAAACATTGTTAATATCAATGGATCCCGGATCAGGTGTAAAACCTAAAATCCACCAAAGCGGCTGGTTGATATTAAGAATGTCTGAACCGGTTCATGTACCGTTAATATCAATGGAACTTGGGTGTCGATAAGGTGAAAACCTAAATCCACCAAAATGGATGATTGATATTAGGGATACAATGAGCTTTCCCACGACCTTTGTTTGGCGTGCTTTGCTTGATCCTTGAGTGTGTTTGTTGCATTCACGCATTCATGCATTCATCTGCATCCATATCATCAGAAAAAAAAGAAAATTTTCAAGGAACTCAAAGGAGTTTATCTGCAAAAAATTTCAAAACATGAAAAAACCGGAAAATTTTTTCACCTGATATATCTGATGAGATTTTCTCATATATGATCAAAATGCTAAATATTTCAAAGTTTGCAAATAAAACCCTCGAGTTCCTTTGAAATAAAAACAAGCATATGCATAAACACTTCCTGCATCATTTGCATAGGCAGGTTTTGTTCCGATCTCCCGTCCTGTGGTCTGACCCTGCGACCTTCATTTATCTTGAGACGCACTTTGCCGGTATTATACCAGAGCCGACTCTGCCAGATTGATGGATCATCCTGAGCAAGAGAATTGTGAACTCGAGGGAGATTTTGCCAGACTTAGTGCTGTTGATGGATTTATTCCTGGTTAACCAATCCCGGGCTGGCATTAGCTACTGTTCTGGGGCACTTAAGGAGCAAGGTTTGTTTGCAAGTGGAGGATTCATCCATGACGATCAACCTGAAGAAGAGGATGCTGCTATCTTGGAAGAGGACGCAGAGGACTTGAACAACTTCATCATTCCTGGTGGTGTCTGTCACAATTGGGTCACTGTGGGCGTTCCTACAGTTGTTCATAAGTCAGAGTAACAATCACTTTGTTTAAAAACCCTTCTCCCATGCCAAAAGGAGAAGTGATGACATTGTTGGCAACATTTTGTGCAATGATATTTTCATTCAAATAAATTCATGTTAAACATTTGTTTTTCCATTTGTTTTCCCTTTTCGCTTTTTGCATGAAATTGGTGATCACCAAAAAAACCCTAAAAAAAAAAAAAAAAAACAAGAATAAAAGCAATCTTTTCATCTGCATAACGATTGTCTTGTTTGATTTTCAAAGTGCTTTTCATATCAAAATCATTATGCAGGTTGTTTCTCAAACCCATTGAACATAATGATCGGACGTCATCTCCCAATTTTGAATTCCCTGTATTCGAAGCGGAGGAAGATGATGATGAAGGGATTCCTGACGAGATTTCCCGACTTCTTGAGCAAGAAAAGAAGATCACTCGGCTGCATCTCGAGAATCAGCAGAACAGCCAACTGGGGCATTTTTTTTAAAAAAAAAAAAAAAAAAAAGAGAAGAGAAAAAAAAGAGAAAAAGAGGAGGGTGCAAAAAAAAAAAAATCATCAATCAAAGCAAAATCAAAAAAAAAGAAGTCAATCAAAATCAAAAGAAATCAAAAGAAAACAAAAGAAGATAGCACCCTCAAAGTCCCAAGTTGACTGATGCTGAATTCGATCGAAAAGAAGAGATCAACTGCCATGTGTCATGGTCAGTCATATCAGCAGAGAGTAAAAAAGCATTCAACAAGAAGGTCAAGCCTCGTGTGTTCCGAGGGACCTTGTGCTCAAGAAAGTCTTGCCTTTCGTGCCCAAGTCCAGGGGCAAGTGGACTCTAAGCTATGAACGCCCAGCCTTTTCAGGCGGTGCTCTGACACTTACTACAATGGATGAAGAAGTTCACTCGTCCTGTGAACTCCGATGCAGTCAAGAAATACTGCGCCTAAAAGAGAAGCAAAAGCTCGCTAAGTCGAACACCCCAAAGGGCGACTTAGGCAAAAAGGAGCGTCTCGGTGGATTGAAAACCCGAAAGGGCGATCCAGGCAAAAGTTAGAGACATTGAAAAAAAAGAATTCGCATCCCGCTAGATTGAACACCTCACACTAGGGCAATCTAGGCAAAAATTAGGGATTTGGCAAGTAACTGCATCTTGACAAGACTGTGCTCTATATCTGTCATCCGTCAGGGATTCTCGATTCGTCGTCGACTGAAGCTTTGAATACATCGAAAATTCAGAATGGTAGAGGAAAGGTCATTATGTTCAATGTAGCCCTCTCCAATATATATCACCGATTTCAAACTTGTACAGATCTATGGAGTCTCGCCCTTTGCAGACTACCATTCCATCACATTAATTTGAGCTTTTATCCAATTATTTGCACTCTTATTTGTTTCAACTCAACAAACGTTTTGCATGTTTTAATTGATAAAGTATCATTGTTTTCAAAATAAACAAATTTTTCAAAAAAAAAAAACTGTTCTTAAACAAAGTGAACGTTCACAATGATGGAAGGATACTTAGGAGACCCGCAAGTGCTCTCCCGGGGGTGGTATGATTACCAACAGGTAAGACAATTGTTCGTATCTCGAGCATGACTGTATCTTTGTCCTGCAGAACCTCGTATGGTCTCTCCTCAGTGAAGTTGCCCGATGCAGTGTCGTTTGAAGTTATTCATCTTCATGTTCCCGGCAGTACAGATTCTTCCTCCAAATCCCTGTTAGCTCTATTGTGGGGCATCCCCAGTAGAGTGCTGTTTGAGCCCTACCGTGGGGCATTCCCAGCAAAGTTGCTGTTGAAATACTATTGTGGGGCAGCTCCTCTAGCAGAGTGTTTACTGAAGACTTCAACTTTCGCCTCTCCAGCAGAGCAGTCTTCATCTCTCCCCCAACGTGGGTGTTTTTTCTTTGAAGATTCAGTATTTGGTAGATCAACATCCCAGTACTATGTCATGCCCTCAGATGGATCCCCCAGCGGAGTTATTGGCATGATGAGCTTTATCAATGCCTATGTATCCTCATCAAAGATCTGGTTGCTTCTTGGTATCCCTGATTTCCAGCACAAGTTGTTGCGGCGCGTCCGCCAGTATGTTGAACTCTGTTCTCCGGCTGTGACCGACGATCCCTCCGGAAGCCTCCGGTGGCCTTCCTCCCCTGCAGGATAAGTGTTCCCTGATATCCCAGTCCCCAGTGGATTTTCTTTGCTCTCTGGTGGCTTTGGTTTTCTCTCCGGACGGTTGATTCCCGGACCTGCATGTTGAGCATGTCTGTTTGTCAGCATTCATCATACATTCATCATGCATGATGCATACATGCATAATCATAGCATTTGGATACTCATGTTGCAGCTGTTGCCGGATATCTGTTGATTGTTACCTCCTGCTATTTGTTGATACAAATCTCTCCAGTAGATCCTCCTAGCAGAGTTGGGTGTGTCTGATCTCTCCATGTAGAGCCAACCCCTTAAGCAGAAAGTGTCTATCCTTTCTTTCCATTTCCCCACTGAGATACATCCTCGTGGATGACGGTTGCTTCCGTTCCCTCCCTATACGGGATGGGTTGTCCCTATTGAGTTCTTTCCTCATTAGGATCAGTCTTGTTTCAGTCTGCCTTTTTGGATCGATCCTAAATTGGCTGTCTCCTGTGCTTCCCTGGGGCATAAATGAATAGTCGCTCACTAACCGACACTCATCCATTTCATCCTCAACGGAATTTGTGGGCCTCTACCTACGAACCGGTAGCTGTAAGTCCTTTCTTTACGGTCTTATACCCGCTACCCGGTAGTTGTAAATCCTTTTTCTCACTCCGTTCCTCAGCGGAATTTGTTGGCTTCTACCTACGAACCGGTAGCTGTAAGTCCTATCTTTGTGGTTTTCTACCCACTAGCTGGTAGTTGTAAAATCCCACGTTCTCCCCTTGTTGGAGTTAACCCTTTGTGCTCATCCCGATGATGACTGGTTACTTTTCCATTGGCCTCTACCTACAAACCGGTAGCTGTAAGTCCTTTCTTTACGGTCTTCTACCCACTGCCCGGTAGTTGTGAATCCTTTTTCTCACTTTGTCTCTCAGCGGAATTTGTTGGCCTCTACCTACGAACCGGTAGCTGTAAGTCCTATCTTTGTGGTTTTCTACCCACTAGCTGGTAGCTGTAAAATCCCACTTTCATCCCCTTGGTGGAGTTAACCCTTTGTGCTCATCCCGATGATGACTGGTTACTTTTTCCGTGGTTTTCTGCCTACTAACCGGTAGATGTAATCCCCTCTTTGCAGTTATCAGTATCCGGTTTGTGATATTGATATTCTTTCCCCTCTGGATACTTGCCTTAATCAAGCAGTATTGTCCCCATTGGGTCTTCCCCTTCTTTTTGGATATTTGCTCCGAGTTAGCAACTTTATCCTCTTTTGATTGGTCATCTTTTGCATACCTAGTCCTGGTACCCTGATGCCTTTCTTTTCGGTCGATTATTCATTTAACAACCTACAACCCGGTTATGGATAATTTTCCATGCGAGTGTATTATCTACGTTTTGACGGCTATAGATAATATATCTCATGCACTCTTTGGTCAATCTTTCGATTGTTATCTCCAGCAGAGTAAGATTCGTATTCCTTGTGGAATCGAATGTCCATCCTTTAACAAGACTGCTTTTCTAGCCCTCTTCAGGATGTTGAGTGTTTTGGAACACAAACCAATTCACGCTTTGGTCGGTCACCCGTTTCATACCTACAACCCGGTATCCTTGGTGTTCCTTCCTGTTTGCTCGCTGTCGTGACCTTGATCCCCAGTGAGACCCCCTGCAAGTGTTCAGCCTTGCCCTGTCATCTTGTGGATGTCAGTATCCCGTCAGCACCCGCGTATGTTGTTTCTTTGGTGTCGGTAAACACCATCTTTCGGTGATTTCCAGTCATGCGTGAGTGTCTGGTCTTCTTTGGTGTCGATAAACACCATCTTTCGGTGATTTCCAGTCATGCGTAAGTGTCTGGTCTTCTTTGGTGTCGGTAAACACCATCCTTCAGTGATTTCCAGTCATGCGTAAGTGTCTGGTCTTCTTTGGTGTCGGTAAACACCATCCTTCGGTGATTTCCAGTCATGCGTAAGTGTCTGGTCTTCTTTGGTGTCGGTAAACACCATCCTTCGGTGATTTCCAGTCATGCGTAAGTGTCTGGTTTTCTTTTGATGTCGGTAAACATCCTCTTTCGATGTTCATAACGTCGCCCTCCCTTCCCTAGTGAAGTTTTCCTCCTCTCCGTTGGTGTCGATAAACGTGAGTCTCCATTTCGTCCTATGACGTCTGGCTGAGTTTTCCTCCTCTTCGTTGGTGTCGATAAACGTGAGTCTCCCTTTCGTCCTATGACGTCTGGCTGAGTTTTCCTCCTCTCCGTTGGTGTCGATAAACGTGAGTCTCCCTTTCGTCCTATGACGTCTGGCTGAGTTTTCCTCCTCTCCGTTGGTGTCGATAAACGTGAGTCTCCCTTTCGTCCTATGACGTCTAGTTGAGTTTTCCTCCTCTCCGTTGGTGTCGATAAACGTGAGTCTCCCTTTCGTCCTATGACGTCTGACTGAGTTTTCCTCCTCTCCGTTGGTGTCGATAAACGTGAGTCTCCCTTTCGTCCTATGACGTCTGGCTGAGTTTTCCTCCTCTCCGTTGGTGTCGATAAACGTGAGTCTCCCTTTCGTCCTATGACGTCTGGCTGAGTTTTCCTCCTCTCCGTTGGTGTCGATAAACGTGAGTCTCCCTTTCGTCCTATGACGTCTGGCTGAGTTTTCCTCCTCTCCGTTGGTGTCGATAAACGTGAGTCTCCCTTTCGTCCTATGACGTCTAGTTGAGTTTTCCTCCTCTCCGTTGGTGTCGATAAACGTGAGTCTCCCTTTCGTCCTATGACGTCTGGTTGAGTTTTCCTCCTCTCCGTTGGTGTCGATAAACGTGAGTCTCCCTTTCGTCCTATGACGTCTGGCTGAGTTTTCCTCCTCTCCGTTGGTGTCGATAAACGTGAGTCTCCCTTTCGTCCTATGACGTCTGGCTGAGTTTTCCTCCTCTCCGTTGGTGTCGATAAACGTGAGTCTACCTCTCGTCCTATGACGTCTGGTTAAGTTTTCCTCCTCTCCGTTGGTGTCGATAAACGTGAGTCTCCCTTTCGTCCTATGATGTCTGGTTGAGTATTCCTCCTCTCCGTTGGTGTCGATAAACGTGAGTCTCCCTTTCGTCCTATGACGTCTGGCTGAGTTTTCCTCCTCTCCGTTGGTGTCGATAAACGTGAGTCTCCCTTTCGTCCTATGACGTCTGGCTGAGTTTTCCTCCTCTCCGTTGGTGTCGATAAACGTGAGTCTCCCTTTCGTCCTATGACGTCTGGCTGAGTTTTCCTCCTCTCCGTTGGTGTCGATAAACGTGAGTCTCCCTTTCGTCCTATGACGTCTGGCTGAGTTTTCCTCCTCTCCGTTGGTGTCGATAAACGTGAGTCTCCCTTTCGTCCTATGACGTCTGGCTGAGTTTTCCTCCTCTCCGTTGGTGTCGATAAACGTGAGTCTCCCTTTCGTCCTATGACGTCTGGCTGAGTTTTCCTCCTCTCCGTTGGTGTCGATAAACGTGAGTCTCCCTTTCGTCCTATGACGTCTAGTTGAGTTTTCCTCCTCTCCGTTGGTGTCGATAAACGTGAGTCTCCCTTTCGTCCTATGACGTCTGGCTGAGTTTTCCTCCTCTCCGTTGGTGTCGATAAACGTGAGTCTACCTCTCGTCCTATGACGTCTGGTTGAGTTTTCCTCCTCTCCGTTGGTGTCGATAAACGTGAGTCTACCTCTCGTCCTATGACGTCTGGCTGAGTTTTCCTCCTCTCCGTTGGTGTCGATAAACGTGAGTCTCCCTTTCGTCCTATGACGTCTGACTGAGTTTTCCTCCTCTCCGTTGGTGTCGATAAACGTGAGTCTCCCTTTCGTCCTATGACGTCTGGCTGAGTTTTCCTCCTCTCCGTTGGTGTCGATAAACGCGAGTCTCCCTTTCGTCCTATGACGTCTGGCTGAGTTTTCCTCCTCTCCGTTGGTGTCGATAAACGTGAGTCTCCCTTTCGTCCTATGACGTCTGGCTGAGTTTTCCTCCTCTCCGTTGGTGTCGATAAACGTGAGTCTCCCTTTCGTCCTATGACGTCTGGCTGAGTTTTCCTCCTCTCCGTTGGTGTCGATAAACGTGAGTCTCCCTTTCGTCCTATGACGTCTGGCTGAGTTTTCCTCCTCTCCGTTGGTGTCGATAAACGTGAGTCTTCCTATTCGTCCTATGACGTCTAGTTGTACCTGTCCCCTTGTGGATTTACCTCTCCGTTGGTCCGGTAAACGCTGAGTTTTTCCTAGTTGTCCGTTGGCATCTAGTTGTGATTTCTTTTCCCATTCATCGTCATTGCGATGTCTGGATGTGGCTGTACCCTTTGAAAACAAAAACAAAATATATATACCCAGTAATAAGTCCCAGTGGACGTTTCCATTGGTGGATTCTGGCATCGTGCAAATTCTACGGTTCTTTGGTATTCAATCCCTGTTTACCCTGAAAGTCTGACAGCCGTTGCTATCATCCATTCGGGTTCCCAGCTGATTGAATAGGGGCAGCTGTAGCACCTCAAATTTGCACCTATCATTGTACATACCATTTCATATTAGGTCATAACATATCATGATCCATTGCATAGTATTGCATTGCCCTCAGTTGCCTCAAGTGCAAGCCAATCAAGAGACTTAGGTCAAACTGATCAGGAGATCAGTCAACCAAGCAAGCAAGGGTGTTTCTCAAAGAGCCAAGGCCCTAGGGTTTGCCCAACAAGTTCACATGACTTGGGGGTCCATTTGAAGTGTTTAAGTCAAGGGTTGGATGTTCAGAAGCCATCAGTTCATGCACAGACAGTCAAAAACCCTAGAAAGTCAAAGTTGGTCAACTGTGGTTGATTTTGTGGTTTTGATGGATGGATTTGGTTTGAGAGAGCTTATTCATGTCCCAATAGGTCTCATATGTCATGGAAATCAACATCATGGAAGAATTTGAAGTCAAACAGAAATTTTCCAGAAATAGAAACTGGAACTGTAATTTTAGCTGCCGAAAATGGAAACTTCTTGATCCCAAACTTACATCATGATGCAAGCTTCAAATGAATTTTTGCCCAACATGAAAGTTGAAGATCTTGTTCTCCCATTTTCAAAACGTCCAAGAACACCAAAATACCATGAATGGTTTGCAAGATATGGTCAAATCATTTTCACATTTTCATGAACTTCAAAAGGCCATATCTCATGATTCCTTTGGCCAAATTTGATGGGGTTTTTTCCTACAAACCACATTTTTCCTCCTCTTTCCAAAAATATAAACATCATGTACCAAAACCTTGCCAATCAAAATGGCATTTTTTGACTTGTTTCATTTAAAATCCATGTTTGACCAATGGTTGACTTTTTGAATTAAGGCTTTTCAGCATAATTGGCCATTTGGGAGTTGTTTGGCATGGCATTTGAGACTTGTTTTGAGGCCCATTTTCGTGGCAGACCATACACCCTCCATATGCCTATGTTCAAAGTTAGCAATTTTGCAAATCTCTCCATTTGAACTAATCAAGCTTACCACTCCTTAAACCAAAGTTAAACAGACCAATATAAGGCATTTTTCTGTCCATTCCAAACCCTAGAGGCAGCTGCAGACGACAGAACACATCTCATTCTCTCAATTTGCATTTTGGCCATTTTGCAATTTCTGCTCACAAACTCTAAAAACCACGAGCTAGCTTGCATTGCTTCATCATCCATCATCATTGTGAGCTGCTTCCAAGTGTAAAACACCAGCTGGAAGTTCATTTGGTGTTCTGTTTCTTCGACCATCCTTCCATGGCAGTTTGGGTTTAAAATGGAATCGAGCAAGTTTGAGCTTAAATCCTTCCATCATTGGTCATTTGAAGCCTGAAGCCACGACTGTTTTTGCTATTTGGAACCAAACAACAATCACACACGACTGTTCTTCAGATCAAGTGAGTTTTTCGATTTCTTTGCTTTTCCAAATCATGCCATATATCATGTAGGTCCTTCTTTGCTGTTTGTTTTGAGCTATAAGTTTTTGAAAATGGTTAGATATTGGTGAAGATATGTCGATCTGAAAGTTGATGTTCATGTTTGTTTTTTGTTTGTTGCTCCTTACTTAGTTCGCTTTAATGATAATGGATGTTGGATTATGCTTATGTTTGGTCTGCTGATGAGATTGGTGTACTCGATTTCTGTTTCTGGGTGAATTTTTTGTGCTCGATTGCTGTTGATGATGAATGCCCTGTAGCTTAAACCCTAAGATAGAACCCAGATTCATTGAGAAATTGTATTGTTTATGTTTGGTTTATGGCTGTTTTGATGTTGCATGAACATTGTTGTATCACTGCCATGCTGTTTGCCATGCTATTGAATTTCGTTTTGGTGTTGATGAGCATGAAGATGAATGTTGTTGCTGCTAAAACCCTAGGTTGCGTGAACTTTAGAGCTTGCCCAGAAACATGAAATTCGATTGGCTGTTTGGTTTGATTTTTTCTGCTTGTTACTGTTCCATTGGCCATCAACCAATGAGAACATTCCGTTGCCTGGCCATTAAACTCTGCGTTTTGATTAATGAAATGCATATTTACAACAATGCCACACGGTCAACCATGTTTGACCATTCATCCATGTTCTTTGTTCATGTTATCCCATTTTGTTCACTCCACTTCCAAAATTCATTTCTCACTCAATTTAACTCCAAAAATCATGCCAATTTTTGCATCATGTCCATGAAGATGTCTATTATTTAATCATGATTTTTAATTATTTTTTGGTTGGCTGGATTTTAAATGGTATAAGGTTCCTTAACATGTATGTTTATTTTGCACCTTTTTCCATTCCTTTTGTGAAATGATGATGATGTATCCAGTGCCCCTGAAATTTTTTGTGGTGAAACTAGACTCATTCATCTTTGTTTTGAGGTAGAGTTTGTGCATTTATCATATGTGGTGTGTGAGATATGATTTTCTGAAGTAGGGTGTGACAATTTGTGTCACACCATTGATATGCTATTTCATGATTTTTGTTCACTTGCTTCATGGCCTTCAAATAATGTGAAATTTTGCATGAGCCATCTCTTACATGTCTAGTTGATGTGTGATTTTTCCTGGATTTAATTGTGCTATTTCCTATTTGTTTGTGATTTTTCTTCTCTGCCTAGTCAAATGTTGACTTTATATGATACATGTTGCCAAATCCTTTGTGAAATTCTCATACCTTATTGTATGATCATGAAATTTCATATGTGCATACTAGACATCTTGAGCTTTGCATTGGTGTTGATCCCATCCATTTCTCACCTGTTTTCATTTTGTTATGATTTTTTGAAGTTGACCCATGATTGTTTGACTTCTTTGTGCTTACTTGAAATTGTGTTGACTTCTTGATTTTAATTGGCTGCCTTCCACTTATCCAAATGCAATGAAATTTGACATGCTTACCATGCTAGGTGTTAGGATTGAACTTGAATTATTTGGTGATTTTTGAAATTGTTTGAGTTGACTTTTGATGCAAGTCATTCTGTTGACTTCTTTGTGCTTTCATTTGCCATGCTTTGCCTTCTTTGGTTTATGAAATGATAATGATGCATGATATGAACATGAATCCAATTGTGCTTGCTTCCTAAATGTTTGAACTTGATTATGGTTGACTTTCCTTTGCTGTTTTGACTTTTTTATTTGTCTTTGACCCTAGGCTTGTCCTAGGGGTCTCCTGGCTTATGTTTGAGCTCATTGTTTCAGGTTAAGCACCAATGCTTCAAAGATCATACAAATGTGATTGAGTGTGGTTACATATCATATGCTAACCTTTGTTTTGTAGGTTTGACTCATGTGTTTGAGTCTTGTGCTTTGCACAATTGATCATCTGTTTTGTCTGTGGATTCAATTCCTTTTGCTTTGACTTGTGAAATGTTTACTGATCAGTTTGACTCTTTCAGGTACCCTTAGTTGCTTAAGTTCTTTGAACTTGCTTTGCTTTGCTATTTAGCAACTTGCTTGAGGTATAATTCTTTTTTCTTCATGTAGTCTGGAGACCCGGCTTGTTATTTGGCCGGGCAAACTGTCTGAAGTCCTCCTTAAGAGGCAATGCTTGTGTATGTTTAATTTGTCCTTGTACAGAGTCAAAGACCTCCTAAGTGAAGAGGCAATTGGCAGAACCAAGGGATAAGCAACCTATCCCCTGCTATTCAGTGTGTCTTCTGTTTTGCTCACACCACTGTGTTGATGCATTACAGATAAAAACCCAAGATCTTGTGCAATTGCACAGTTGAGTCAGTTTCAAATGTGTAGAAGGGTTCCCACTTTCTGAACCCACACATTCTTGTCAAGTGCTCTCCCAGGCCAGGGATAGAAGCAATGAGGCACACCCCTCATCTCCTTTCATCTGCTTCACCTTAGCCCTTCAATGGCAAGGTTAAGAGCAACACTCACCCCGTTCCAGAGGTTTGTTTGTTGAGGTTGATATGACCCCTCGACTAAAACCTAACCCTTGTGTGAGCCTCTTGTGTGCATATAGTGTGTGCTACCTGTGCTTTTGTTTGTTTATCCTTGTTTGCTTTCGCCCTCGTTGCGATCCTTTCTCTCGCCCTCGTTGCGATCGAGCCTTTTCCTTTCTCTCGCCCTCGTTGCGATCGAGCCTTTCCCTTTCTCTTGCCCTCGTTGCAATCGAGACCTTTCTCCCTCCGTAGCCGAACTACGGCAACTCTGATTCTCATGTCCAGATGAGATACGTAGGCACGAGATGCGATGTCTTGTCGAGTTTGACTAACCACTAACACTAACTCTTTTCTCTCACCCTTGCTGTGATTGAGACTTCCCCTTTCTCTTGCCCTAGTTGCAATCGAGACACTTGCTTCCTGTGCAAGTCTTGTCTAGGATAGGTTGGCCCTCGTGCCATTTAGCTAGAAACCTTAACTTAGGGTTGACTTTGCATGACAACATCTAGGCTCGAGTCGTAGTCTCCCTAGTGTTGTGTCTCCCTCTGTTATCTGGTTAGGCTAGTCCTTTTTCCCTGCGTAGGGGAACTACATCGCCCTGATCTTCACACAAGATGAAGTATGTAGGCAGGAGATTGAGCTGATCTCTCCGGGCGCCCTTTTTCTTTTTCAACCCTTTGTGTCTTAACCACCTTTGTGTGTGTTCTGGTTGGAGTCCGACGTAAGTCCAGCGATTGGCAGTTGGTTTCCTGTGTGTGTTTTCTGGTTCGGATGCTGATGTAAGCCCAGCGATTGGCATTCAGGCTCCACGTTTGCCTGTGTTTGTGTTTGTTTGTGTGCGTGTCAGCCGAGCTACGAATGCTCTGATTCTTCTCTCGTCCGAGAAGATACGTATGCATAGGATGCGATATCCTAGCGAGCATGTGTCGTCTCCCCAGTCCGAACTACTTCGACTCTGATGTCTATGCCTGATAGACTAAGTAGGCCCAGGATACGATATCCTGCCGAGTCGGTTTCAGTCAGTTTCTTTTGTCTCCTTCAGCCAGTGTGTGTGAGTTTGAGCAGTGTTTAGCAACCAATATTCCTTCCTTTTGTGCGTGGATCCCGTAGAGTACTACGGATGCGTAGGGGTGCTAATACCTTCCCTTCGCATAACCGACTCCCGAACCCATCCTCTTTGGTCGCGAGACCATGTTCTTTCCTAGGTTTACTTCGAGCGTTTCCTTTCCCTCTTTTGGGATAAATAACGCACGGTGGCGGCTCTGTTGTTTCTTTCTTTTCCCGCCGGTTTTTCGCGTAATGCGACAGGTAGAACACCAAACTTTCTTGATCTAGATCTTGTAATATGATGTGAATTCCTTTGGTTTATGCTGTTTTCTCAAGTCCTCTCACATGAGGAAGACCAGTGGTGGTCTTAATTTTGCAAATCGTGCCATTTCAGTTCATGCACCATGATCTTCAAGCTCACATTTCTCTCTAAATAGGAACTGTGAGGATGATCCATGGTTACAGGGGTGATGTACATCACCTCAACTTCATTTTGATGTCTTCATTTTTCATTATCATTGAGATCTATTTTCCTGCGCGTGGTGGCCGGAAACTGTTAGATCACCAGAGAAGATGGTGGTTTCCACCACCATCCCCACGTGTTTGAGTCCCAGCCATTGGATCATGTTGCTATGTTATAATCTCACGCGTCCAATGTATTAACGTGTTTTAAATCTTTGTGTTGCGCGCTTGACTCCAATACACCGTGTGACCGCGCCCCTGAGCCCTTGATGCCTTGCCACGTCAATTAATGGAACCATCTGAGGGCGCTGTGTTTTTTCTATTTTTCTTATTTTTGTTTTAATTTCATTTAATTCATTTATTTTCAAAAATTCATAAATATTTTATTTGAAGTCACAAAAATATGAGACCAATGCCAAAAAAATTCTTGAAAAATCTAGTTTCATATATTGATTTTTTTAATTATTTTTGTGACTTCATTTAATATTTTTTTGTGAATTATTTGCTTTTTAATAGTTTTAATTCATTTTAAAATACTTTTTGATATTTGAAAAATCCAAAATATTTTCATAACACCTATGGATTATGATAATTCAACGAAAAATAGTCTCATCAATTTCTTATTTGATTTGAGATTTATTTGAGATTTTAATTCATATTGTGTTATTTTTCATTGTTTTTAATTGTTTTAAAATAGTTTCTGATTTAAAAAATTATTGAGAAAATTTGTCAAAGCTTGTTTGACCATGTTAGACCTATGAGAATTTAATTGGACTTGTTGAAGTTGATTTGAATTAAATTTGAGGTTTGACCATATTTTGTTTATTTTATTTTGCATTTATTTTTAATTCAAAAAAAAAAACCAAAAAAAATATGTTTGACTTGTAGACTTATAATCTTCATTTCTCTTCTGTTCAGCATTGGTTGATGATGACTTGGTTCACATTTGATCAATTGAGTTTGATACTTTATTTCTCTTTTCATTCATTTCATCTTCATCCTTTTTTTTTTTTTTCAATTTGGCCAATGAGTTAATGTCTTATGGTTGGTCTTGACAAATGAGAGGTTTAACCTTCTTTGATCCAAACCAAACTCAACTTGATCCAAGATCAAGTGAGTTGTTTTGTGTCCAAGATAGGTTGCTTCTTGGTCAAGCAAAAAACCTAAAGTCCATACAAGGTCTTTCTCTTTTCTTTTGGCATGGCAAGTTTTTGGAGCTTGGCTTACTAGTCATGATCTCTAACTTGTGTTTATTTGCCTATAGTTTTATTGACCGACCTCAGATAGGTGTGGCTACTACATTAGTCCACTGACGATTGCTTAACATAGCGCTACATTGTCTTATGACAAGATAACATGACTTTACTAACTACTAACTTAAATTTGAGCATTTAATTCCTTGTCATTTACTTTTAATGTCTTTTATTTCTTGCTCATTAGTCATATTGCTTTTCATTTTGCTCACTTGAGCACATATTTTATGTTTATGCCATTTTTCTTTTGCTCATTTGAGCCCATTATTGTATATAAATATATTGCTATCTTGTGTTTGCTTTATGTTTGTTTTGTGTGAACCAAATGCAAAAGGAGAAAGGACTTAGAACTAGGATTTACCTATGCTTAAAGGAGTTCAAGAGCAACTAGGCCTCATGCCTTTAGAATGCAAAACTTGTTTAAGAGCAACTAGGTCTCCTGCCTTTAGAATGCTAAAAAATTCAAAGTTGACCTCAAAGGACTTGTCATACAAACTTATTCTTTGTCCATTCCCTTTATTGTGTTGTGAACTTTTTGATGTTTGCTTGTATGTGATAGGGATCCCACTTTGAGATTGTGAAAAGAGGACCATTGTCACAAGTAGCCAAGTTAAGAGACAAGCCAAATGGAGATCCTAGGAGCTTGAATTCAATTTGTTGATTGCTTGTTTGTGTGCTAAGTCTAGAGGAAAGGAGCATCTTGAATCATCTCTATGATTCCACGAAAAGGAACTCCGAGGGTTTATCTTTCCCCTCTTATCTTTTCATGCTTTAGGACTAGCCCTTTTCTTCTTCTCTCCACTCTAACCAAGCCAAAAATCTTTTTCTTCAAACTTTGACTTTGTTTCAAATTAGAAACCTAGGCCCTAAGCCTTTGATTCTCAAACTCTTTTCATCAATACTTATTATGAATAAATCTTAATCCAACTTTGACTTCATTTTGTAAATAAATCTAACTTGTAAATATAACTCACTTCAAGTTGTTTTTGTGGTTTCAATGGCCACTTGTTAAAACTTTTCATAAACATTAGTCATAGGTTTGAGTTATCATAGTGGTTGATGTAAATCTCACTTTATCCTTAGTGATTGGATTATAAGGCTTCCATGCTTATTATAGGGTTAACCCCTCACTAGTATGTTGAAGCCTTCCTCACATGGTAGATTGTGGGTTTAGATTGAGTTTTCTCCCTTTGATAACAAAAGACCTTAAGGCTTTTGATCAAATCAATTCACCAATCTTTGAGACTTTTTACCCTGAACTACGAGGTTTTGATCCTCCTCTGTGATGGTACGTAGGCAATGGGTTCATCCATTCAAACAATAAAATTTGTAAATATAATCTATTCTCTTCTCATCCCTCCAATATTTTGCACAAATCTTTTCACAAATACAAGCCTACAACACATATTTTCAAAAAGGGTTCCCTTAGAGTATTAAGGATGTTTTGGGTGCGTAAAACCTTCCCATTTCATAACCAACTCCCTTACCTAGATCTATGACATTTTTATTAGTTTTTGATTTGAAAAATCTTTTTACTTGGCTTTTGTTCGCTTTTTAGCCTTCCTTTGGACAAATAAAAGTGCGGTGGCGACTCGAATTGTATGTTGACTTTTGGTTTAGTCAATAAACCTAAAGGTAACGAAAACCCCGCTACATATTGGCAAAGTTTTTCTTCAATAGCTCAGGAATGTTGCCTAATCTAAGTCCAGAGGTCCAAATCAAGTCATAGACAAATATCCAACAATCCACAAATGTGTTTTTTATGTTTTTTTTTATTAAGTGTTTTAAGGTCCTAAGAACACAAACAAAATATAACCACCAACACAAAAATATCACAAGCACAAAATATAATGGCTCAAGTGAGAAAAAATGAAAATAATTGAAGCATAAACATAGGCCTAAATGGGCAAAGAGTAAATAACTGAAACATAAATAATTTGCATGAATGTAAATGACAAGGAATGATAAAGTGCAAAAATTTAAATTGCATTAAAGTAAATTACAAGAAAATTAAATGTTAGTTGTCAAGTTGGGATGTTAATTTGCGCCTTGAGGCAAATTTAGCGCTATGTTAAGCAATCGGAAGTAGGCTTTTGTAGAAGCCACACCTATCTGAGGCCGATGAATAATAATGTTGGTGTTAATGAATGCTAGAGACAAGGTATCTAAGACCAAGCTCCTAAAGCATACCACACACAAAAACAAGAGGGGATGAGCCTATCTCAATCAAGCCTATCTTGATTCATCTGACACAAGGTCATTGATGAATCAATTAGTTAATGATCTATGAGAAGTCATTGCCAAGAGATGATTGGGGAAGAAATTAGATAAAAATGAAGAGATGAAATGAAGGGTATCCCAAATTGGTTAAGGGATGACCCTCACTTGATCAATACCATTCATTCATCTGAAGGATGAAGTTTTAAACTTCATCAACCTCCTAAATCCAATGGTATTTGTAATACCCCAAAATTTGCCCCCCTCATTCATGCATTCATTTTTAGGTCATTTAACATTTCATATTGCATTTCATCATGTCAATCGGAATTAGATCCAAGAAGCTTGAATATCATCCAAGACACTTTGTGGGTCCTATATGGGTGATCAGTCAACACAAGGGAATGGCTTGAGATACTTCCAACATGTTCAAATGGGGTCTATTCATCAGTCAAAACGTTAATCTTGAAGGAGCAAAAGTTTGTTCATGAGTTGTCATGCTCGCTAGGCGAGCAGAATGGGTCACCTAGCGAGTCCCAAGAAAAGCCACCAGAATCACCTACGCTCAGAGGAATTTCTTGAACTGTCATGCTCGTTAGGCGAAGCCCACGCGTTTTGAAAAAAAAAACGAAAAAAAAAGAATAAAAATAAATAAATAAATAAATAAATAAATAAAATATAACAAAAAAATCTTGGACTTGGACCTCTCTCATTTGAGCCCACAAAGCCATGAAAATCAGGTTATAAATTCTAAAAAAAATTCAGGGGAAAAACCCCAGAGAGATTCTAACTAATTCAGAGCAACCTCCAGAGACTGAAGGGAACTCATCTACAAAGAACCAATTCCCTCTCATATAAACCCTAAGATTGTTCTGCAAAGCCAACAGTGCAATTCAATTTCAATCGATCCTCCCCAATCAGGTATGCCCTATTTCCACTACTTTATACTTTCAACCTGAAATTTCTAAATGTATGAGGTATTATGGGTGAACTTGGAAGAGTGGATACCGTTAGGTTTTGCATGTGGGCACATGTTTTAGTATGTATGTCATGTCTTGATGTGTGGATCCTTGCCCCCTGACTTTGAATTTTGATACCCTTTTGATGCATGTGTTTGACAAGAGGTTTAGGCCTCCTACACTTGGTTGCTTTTTGTGAGCTCTTTTTGTGAATTTTAATGGCATGATTCATGTGGTTACATTTTGATTTGGGGCAACTCTTGATTGCACCCCATCTTGTCACTATAACCTGTTTGTTGAGTTTTTTGTGAGGGCTCACATGACTCCTGAAAGGATAGCTTGCTTGGCATTCCACTTTATTTGTGGGATACCATTTGGAGATTTATTCCGGTTACCTGTATTGACTTGCTTTCTTTGATGGTGTCAGCTCGAGAGATCTCTGGGGTTCTTATTTCTTTAGCTATTATTACTTCGGATCTTTATCCGTGTGGTAGATCTCTTGATCCTTTATCTTTCCCGCATTTTACCGCTTTCTTAGCTGGAAGACCTCAATAGGAGGCAATGTTTTCTTTTGTTTGTTTACTTTTGTGCCCAAAGACCTCCAAGAAGAGGCATCAGTGCTAAAGACCTCCCTGAAGAGGAAATTGACGGATAAAAAGGATTAGTAATCAATCCCCCGTTATTCAGTGTATCGTTCTTTAAGCTCGCACTACGTGTCGATGCTTCAGAACAAAAGTGTAGATGTTTGATTGGCTGCATTGTATGGTAAAACACTAGCTGGATTCTAATGTCTTGACTGATGTCATGACATGTTGTGGAGATGTTTGTTTGACTGCATTGTATGTTAGAATACCTAGTTGTACTCTGATGTCTTGGCTGATGTCATGACATTCTGAGTAGTGTACTGCAGGATTGGCTAATACAGGATTCATTGAATGTCAAACTGGGTGTTATGACATTCATCCCTGTCAGCAGATACTGAGGAATAGAACAGGTGGTGTTCTACTATAACTCAGTATTTATTATCAGTCTGCTTATCAAGGAAATAATAGACCTGGCATAAGGCCTACTGTCTGAATGTCAAACTGGATGTTATGACATTCATCATTGACAGCATATACTGAACAATAAGCAGATTGGTTTTCTGCTACATTTCAGTATGCAACTCAGTCTGCTTATCAAGAGGATAACATACCTGATGTAAGGCTCTATGTGTGAATGTCAAATTGGATGTTTTGACATTTATTAATGTACGCTGATACTGAAGTATGGACAGATTGGTTCTGTACAGTACAGCAAATTGTACAGTCTGTTTTCAGGAAAAACAGACTTAGCATATGGTTAATGATTTGGAAGTCAAACTGAATGTTGTGACATTCATTCCTGACAGCATATGCTATATTGTAGGTTGTTTAGTTTTTCTGTTTCAGCATTTTTCTCAGGCTAAAATCCAGGAAACCAACAACCAAGCTACAATTAAGGAACCTAACAAATAGCCTATTTGTTAGCACACTAATATGTGGAAATTAGTTAGACTCCTATGTGGCATTATTTGTGGAGGTCTTGAGATATTTTAGGAACTAAATATGGAGATATTTTAGGAACTAAAAGATTGAAGACCTTGTTTATAGCATAAAGTTTCTGTTGATTTTGTAACAGCAAAGAACAAGTTTGCTGCGATTTCTGAAGGCCCAAATCCAGTTGGGTGATTAGGTTATAAATAGCATATTGTAACCTAGTCTTTGTAAGCCTCATAGAATGAAATTTTAGAGGTGTGTGTGAGGTAAACCTCCCAACCTGTGGGATGGTTACCATGTGTTTTTCAGTGTTCAAAGCTGAGAGTATTTGTAACTCAAAGCCTGTAGGCAAGAGTGATTATGTTCTTGAACGAAGCTGTGAAGCAAGTTCAAGTTGGTTAGCATTACATTGTAATTGTAGTGATAGGAATGGAAACTGGAGGTTTCTATCTAGGAGTTCCTAGGTATAGACTGCATTGGGTAGGGATTAAGTGAAGAGTTATAAACGGGGGAGTTTAACTCTGAATTAATACTGCTGATAGTGGATCTTCTTCCTGGCTTGGTATGCCCCCAGGCGTAGGTGATGTTGCACCGAACTGGGTTAACAATTACCTGTGTTTTTACCTTCAGTACGTTATAATTCTGTCTGTTATAAAATAAGGTAAACCTGTAATGCTGTAACAGGTGATGTTCAAATCAATGTTGAGACATCATGCTGATAACTGTGCAGGCTCAACAGAAGTAAGTGCTATGTTTGATCTCTGTTGTGTCTTTGTACCAGGTGGACAGAACTGGGTGTTCTTCCATTCTATGGTGATATAGTAGTAGATGTCGTGACATCTGTGAATGTGTGCATATCAGTACTAGGTTTTAATTTGTATAACTGTCTTGCTGTATTAGTAACAATGTTAGACCAGATGTCATTACTTGGAGTAGAACATCTAAACTCTGACTACACCAGAATTTCAAAAAGCCCAAGATCTTTTGTCCGGTCAGTCAGTGGAGAGGGTTCCATCTTTCTGAATCCCCACTTTTTGTCATGAGCTCAACCTGTCCAGGGTTAAGATCTATGAGGTCTTATCCTCATTACCCTTTTGATCTGCTCACCCTGACGTTAAATGTCAGTTGGTGAAGAGCCCATTTGATTACCTTTCCATGACTTTTTTGTCGAGGTTGATATGACCCCTCTTGACTAAAGCCCTACCCATGTATGTTTGAGCCCCCTTGGTGGCATTTTACTTTATGCATGTTTGTTTTGTATGGTGTGATCGTCTCCCCATAGGATTGCTAGGCTTCGTATAGTCTCTCGTTTGCATGTCAATTAAGGTAGCACTGTTCCTTCGTCTAGGACTTCCTTTTTGCATGAGCATTCCTAAAACACAAACAAACTCATTGATTTTTCTTCTCCTAAGAACACGTTAACTCCTTCTACTACAGGCGAGTAAGTCTCCAAAGGTCGAGCATCCGGTAGATTGCATAGTAACGTCGTTCATCCAAAAAACACAACCCTTAACCCGTAGGTAGCCGAACTACGGCTTGCTCTGATTCTCATTCCAGATGAGATACGTAGGCATAAGACGCGATGTCTTAGCGAGCACACTCCTCTTTAACCCATAGGTCGCCGAGCTACGAAGACTCTGATTCTCATATTCAGATGAGATACGTATGCAGTGGATGCGACATCCGTGCGAGTCATTTTCTTTTGACCCCTCTTTTAGTAAATAGTACATTAGATAAACCCACACCCTTTAGACAAGAACAACAAGAGTGGATCCCGTAGAGTACTACGGATGCGTAGGGGTGCTAATACCTTCCCTTCGCATAATAGACTCCCGAACCCAAGATTTGTTTGCGAGACCTTGTCTTTTCCTTTCCTTTTTCCCGGTTTACTTCGAGCGCTTCCTTTCCCTCCTTTGGGATAAATAACGCACGGTGGCGACTCTTCTGTCATCTCTTTCTCGCCGGTTGTTTTTTCGCATTTCCTTTTTTCAGGTTGCGACAGCTGGCGACTCTGCTGGGGACCCTGGTTTCCCTGAGCGAGTCCCTCCTAGCTTTTGTAGGTTGTTTGTTTATTGGGTGTTCATTCTTTTGTACAGTTATTTATTTTTCAGCATTTATCTGATTCATTGCATTGTGTACATATCATTGTTGTATCTGTTGGCTCTGCTGTTGGTTTGTTTGTTTGTTGGGATGGTTTGTTCTATGAGAGGTAAGCCCATTACCCAGGCTTGAGTGTACACACAGGTTTTAGAGTGGATAGTCATGAGGCTTGTGTGGCGTGTTGCTACGTTAAGTCGTTCATGAAGACCCACATCTAGACGAGGTTTCTTTTGGATATATTCTGTCCTACGGGTGTTCCGTAACGGCATGATGTTCCTCTAGAAATCGTCGACTTTGGTGACCATTTCCTGAGAACTCAGTCGAGGCCTCTCCTCCGAGACGTGATTATGTTAGCTCTGGTGGGCGCATTCTCGCTGATCAATCCAAGGACCCCGAGACTGGGAACTTGCTATTAGGATGTCCTGTTGAGGGGAGTTAGTGGAGGTCTTTTATCCCGTAATAATGCCAAACCTTCAGTGGTAAACGTATTATTCTCGACCGAAGGACCGAAGTTGACAAACTTCTGTTCTTAGAACCTACCAGTGAGGGGCAGGCTAAATTCAAGAAACCTTAACCTCCAACTAACCCGGTTTTCTGGAGTAGAGTTCTGATCTTGTATTACATTCTTTAGTGGGTTTCTCTTCAGACAGTGCAACCTGACAGATGTTCAAGCAGATACAACAATCCTGATTTGCATGCCACTGCATTGCATCACATCATTTTGCATTCATATCATTTAACACATGTTTATCCATTTCTGTGGGGTTTATATCTTCCTCTTGATTCTAGTCGGGGTTTTCTTCTTACACTGTTTATCAAATGTGAGACTGGAATCAAGGGGGCAGAATGCCCTTTGGAATTGATAAACATGTCATTGCATTTGCATATTCATTAGCATGTCTTGCATAACAGGTACTGCCGCAGTGTTCTCAGTTTGTTTGGTATTCCACTAGCAGGATAGCTGACTCAGGCATTCACCGGTACGGTACCCGCAGAAACCACCAGAGAGTAATGGAAAGCCTACAAGCAGAACTCGCCGAGATGAAGATCCGCATGAATCAGTTCATGGATGTGGTTCAAGGGGTGGCTCAGGGACAGCAAGAGCTCAGGCAGATGATGCAGAGGAATCCCGCCACTACTCAACCAGAGACGTTGACTGATCCTCCAGCTGGAGAGGTTAACGGACCTAGTGGACCGGGGTCTACCCCGATCTTACATGTCACCTCCGGTCAACAACCCGTCCATGATGACCAGGAGGATCAGTTCCCCTTGCTTTAGGAAGACTTTGGAATGAGTCATGGTATGGACCCTATGTTTCGGAGACTGGAAGAGAGGTTGAAGGCAGTGGAAGGACATAATCCTCTAGGAGTAGAAGTTGCTGATTTGGGATTGGTCCCAGGCGTGAGGGTGCCACCGAAATTCAAGGTCCCGATATTTGACAAATACAGTGGCAACTCTTGCCCGAAGACCCATGTGCAAGCCTATTTCCGTAAAATGGTTGCATACTCTGACGATGAAAAGTTGCTTATGTACTTTTTCCAGGACAGCCTAGCTGGGGCATCCCTGGAATGGTATATGAGGCTGGACAGAGCCCACATCCACTGCTGGAGGGATGTGGCTGAGACTTTCGTGAAGCAGTATCAGTATAATGCAGACATGGCTCCGGACAGAACTCAACTTCAGAATCTGTCTCTTAAAAGCAATGAGTGCTTCAGGGAATACGCTCAACGCTGGAGGGAGACATCTTCCCGTGTTCAACCTCCTATGTTGGAGAAGGAAATGGCTAACATGTTCGTGAACACTCTACCCGAACCTTATTTGGAGCGCCTGGTGGGTTGCAATGCCTCCAACTTTGCTGATGTAGTCTCTACCAGAGAGAGGGTGGAGAATTACCTGAAGACATACGAGACCCAGAGTGGACGTGGATCTTCATCAGGGGTGAAGAAGCCGTTCATTCAGGGACAGAAGCGGAGAGAAGGGGATGCAAGTGCCATATCTTCTTATCAGAACAGGGATAACCGGAGGAATAATTTTCAGAACTATCATCAGCAACCGTATGTTGCGGCTGTGACCATTCCAGTTGCAGCACCACTACAACAACAACCCCAGCGTCAACCAGCTCAGTACCAACCACAACAACTGGGTAACAGACCCGCTTATCAACAGAGGCCAAGGACGATGGACTGGCGTTTCGACACTCTTCCAATGTCGTACGCTCAACTACTTTCTAGTCTTCAACAACTACAACTTATGCAGTTACGCACTCTGGCTCCTCCCGTTGGTAGACTTCCGATGGGTTACGACGCCAACGCTAGGTGTAGCTTCCACTCTGGGGCACCTGGCCACAATATTGAGAACTGCAAAGCTTTTAAGCACGTAGTTCAAGACCTCATAGATTCAAAGACCATCGACCTTGCACCAGTTCCGAATGTCGTCAACAATCCCATGCCCCAGCATGATGGTGCGAATGTTAATATGATGGAAGGGGAAGCCAGACCCATCAAAGATGTGTTGAAGCTGAAGACTCCGTTGTTGGATATCAAGGGCTACTTGTTGAAGGCCGATGTTTTCCTCGGTTGTGGGGAGGGTTGTTTGGATTGTGCTACTCAGAGTGGAGGCTGTTTGAAGCTACAACAGGGTATCCAGGCCTTGCTCGACAAAGGTATCCTCCAGGTTGAAGATTTGTCTGTCCAAGAGTCTGCGGAAGGGATTGAGGAAGAGGTGGTTGAAGATGCTACTGATGAATTCGCAGATGTTGTTCCTACTGATTCTGTAATCCATGATGTAATTGAACTTGATTCCGATGTTTCGGATGTGTGTACTTCAACGCCTCAGACTCGTCAGGGGCCGATTACTTTCTCCAGTGCTGGCGTCATCCAATATGGCCAAGTCTCTGCGGTCAACGATGAATATGGGGATAGTGATTGCGGCATCGATGATTGGGTGCGTCCGAGGATCCCGGGTGAAGTCATCAACAATTGGTCTTCTGAGGAGATTGTCCAAGTCACTTTTCTGAAGGAGTAATTTTCTTCGTTTGTTCATGCATATCCAAGTCTTACGTTCCGCCCAAGGCGTAATGACTCATTGTAGGGCTCATCTATGTGGATACCTACATTTTTTATCATAAATAAAGGACGTCTTTTTGCATTCAAATATTTTGTTCACTGTCTTTCTATTTTTACAGTTTTTGAAAATCAAAAAAATATTTGGCAATGTTTTGTTTAGTTTTCATTCCTTGTTCACACTCATAAGCACATACCATCACTCATGCAGATGCATGTCACCGGATCCTATTGATAACGGTTCTGCTATGGCTCGCTTCGAATTTGAAAATCCAATCTTTCAAGCTGAAGAAGAGGGTGATGAAGACTGTGAACTCCTTGAAGAACTTACCAGGTTATTAAAACAGGAGGAAAGGGTCATTCAACCGCATCAAGAGTCTGTTGAAGTGATTAATCTCGGCACCGAGGACGCCAAGAGAGAAATCAAGATAGGGGCTGCTTTGGAAGATAATGTGAAGAAGGGGTTGATTGAATTGCTGCAAGAGTATGTTGACATCTTCGCCTGGTCTTATCAGGACATGCCCGGGCTTGACACAGACATTGTGATACACCGTTTGCCTCTCAAAGAGGATTGTCCTCCGGTTAAGCAGAAGCTCAGAAGAACAAGACCAGAGATGGCTGTCAAGATAAAAGAAGAAGTGCAAAAACAGCTGGATGCAGGGTTTCTAGCAGTCACCAATTATCCGCCGTGGGTTGCAAACATCGTTCCAGTACCTAAGAAGGATGGAAAGCTACGGATGTGTGTTGACTACCGGGATCTGAACAGAGCTAGTCCTAAAGATGATTTCCCATTACCTCACATTGACGTTTTGGTGGATAACACAGCTCAGTTCTCGGTATTCTCCTTCATGGATGGCTTTTCTGGCTATAATCAAATTAAGATGGCACCAGAAGACATGGAGAAAACAACATTCATAACCCCATGGGGCACCTTCTGCTACAAGGTGATGCCGTTTGGTCTGAAAAATGCCGGAGCAACATATTAACGAGCGATGGTGACTCTTTTCCATGATATGATTCATCATGAAATCGAGGTTTATGTTGATGATATGGTTGCCAAATCTCAGATGGAAGAAGAACATTTGGTGAATTTGCAGAAATTGTTTGAGCGTTTGAGAAAATTCAAGCTGAGGCTTAATCCGAACAAGTATACTTTTGGGGTGAGATCTAGAAAATTACTGGGTTTTATTGTTAGTGAAAAAGGGATTGAGGTGGATCCGGCCAAAGTGAAAGCGATACAGGAAATGCCTGAGCCAAGAACACAGAAACAAGTCCGTGGTTTCTTAGGGAGGTTGAACTACATTGCAAGGTTCATCTCTCACCTAACAACCACGTGTGAGCCAATATTCAAGTTGTTGAGGAAAGATCAGGCTATCAGGTGGAATGATGATTGCCAAAGGGCTTTCGAGAAGATAAAAGAGTATTTGCAGAATCCTCCTATCCTTATGCCTCCGGTCCCAGGGAGACCGCTGATTATGTATTTGACAGTACTAGACAATTCCATGGGTTGTGTTCTCGGTCAACACGACGAGACAGGTAAGAAAGAGCATGCCATCTACTACCTGAGTAAGAAATTCACAGATTGCGAGTCGAGATACTCGATGCTTGAAAAGATATGTTGTGCACTTGCATGGGCTGCTAAGCGTTTGAGACAATACATGCTGTCTCACACAACCTTACTGATCTCCAAGATGGATCCAGTCAAATACATATTCGAGAAGCCAGCTCTCACCGGAAGGATTGCTCGTTGGCAAATGGTACTGACAGAGTACGATATCCAGTATACATCCTAGAAAGCCATCAAAGGGAGTATTCTGTCAGACTATCTTGCTCAGCAGCCGATTGATGATTATGAGCCGATGAAGTTTGATTTTCCAGATGAAGACATCATGTTCCTCAAGATGAAAGACTGTGAAGAGCCAGTCGTTGAGGAGGGACCTGATCCAGACGAAAAGTGGACTTTGTTAAGAGCCCATTTGATTACCTTTCCATGGCTTGTTTGTCGAGGTTGATATGACCCCTCTTGACTAAAGCCCTACCCATGTATGTTTGAGCCCCCTTGGTGGCATTTTACTTTATGCATGTTTGTTTTGTATGGTGTGATCGTCTCCCCATAGGATTGCTAGGCTTCGTATAGTCTCTCGTTTGCATGTCAATTAAGGTAACACTGTTCCTTCGTCTAGGACTTCCTTTTTGCATGAGCATTCCTAAAACACAAACAAACTCATTGATTTTTCTTCTCCTAAGAACACGTTAACTCCTTCTACTACAGGCGAGTAAGTCTCCAAAGGTCGAGTATCCGGTAGATTGCGTAGTAACGTCGTTCATCCAAAAAACACAACCCTTAACCCGTAGGTAGCCGAACTACGGCTTGCTCTGATTCTCATTCCAGATGAGATACGTAGGTATAAGACGCGATGTCTTAGCGAGCACACTCCTCTTTAACCCATAGGTAGCCGAGCTACGAAGACTCTGATTCTCATATTCAGATGAGATACGTATGCAGTGGATGCGACATCCGTGTGAGTCATTTTCTTTTGACCCCTCTTTTAGTAAATAGTACATTAGATAAACCCACACCCCTTAGACAAGAACAACAAGAGTGGATCCCGTAGAGTACTACGGATGCGTAAGGGTGCTAATACCTTCCCTTCGCATAATCGACTCCCGAACCCAAGATTTGGTTGCGAGACCTTGTCTTTTCCTTTCCTTTTTCCCGGTTTACTTCGAGCGTTTCCTTTCCCTCCTTTGGGATAAATAACGCACGGTGGCGACTCTTCTGTCATCTCTTTCTCGCTGGTTGTTTTTTCGCATTTCCTTTTTTCAGGTTGCGACAGCTGGTGACTCTGCTGGGGACCCTGGTTTCCCTGAGCGAGTCCCTCCTAGCTTTTGTAGGTTGTTTGTTTATTGGGTGTTCATTCTTTTGTACAATTATTTATTTTTCAGCATTTACCTGCTTCATTGCATTGTATTAAATCAATTAAGTTCAACATAAAATCAATACAAAAGCTCACCAAAGTATTAAATCAATTAAACTATTTTTAAGACATTTTAAAAAAGAAGAAAAATAAGTTTTCAAAGATAAAAAACCAAAAACCCCTTCAAAACACCAAATAAATGGCTAAGGGATTTAGCATAGGTCAAGTAAGGTCAAAGGACCATTGACTAATTTTTTTGGTATTTTTCCAAAGTCATAAGTAATTAAAAACTAATTAAAACAAGTTAAAAATCACAAAATTCACTAAAAATGTCAAACTTAATTCAAAAATTAATTTTAAATCATTAAATGGGAAGAAGAAAATATTTATGAATTTATGGTGAATTTTGGAAGAAAAGGCTATTTAAAAATCATTTTAGAAAAAAAAATAAAAAGGAAAAAATCGGAGCCATCAGATCTTCCTCATTAATTGAGGTGGCAGATCGGATGATAAAAAATGCACGTTCCACATGTTCCACAGTTAACGTAATCACACGCATGGTAATCACAAGCAAAGGTCCAGATTTGAAGATGGAAGAGAGATCCAAGGGTGAGGCCCTTGCCACGCCACAACCGGAGCCTTAACTCCGGTCATCTTCTCCGGTGAGGGTCCCCGGACTGTCAGGACCAAATTTGCCCAGAAATTGATGGATCTAACTGTCGCATCTCGAAAAATACGATTCCTCGCGGTGGTCGCGAAAAAAATTATGTGTTCGACCAGAGTCGCCACCAAACTTTATTTATCCCAATGAAGGAATAGGAAAATATCATTAAAACCTTTAGGAAAGGGAATAATGGTCGTCGCAACCATATTCAGGTTCGGGAGTGGATTACGCAAGAGGAAGGTATTAACACCCCTCACGTCCGCTGTACTCAGCGGGAACCTTTTAGTTCTAATTTGCGTTTCGAGTGTTAATTTATATTCGTTTGTTATCTTTAGGTTATAAATATATTGAAAATAAAAATGGATGAGAACCTTAGAAAGGAGAAAGGGGAGGTTTTTTATTAGCGTGCTCGCGAAGATACAACAATCTCCTTCCTACGTATCCTTATGGTAATAAGGAAATCAGATCATTCGTAGTTCGAGGAACTACGGTTGGTTGGTGTTTTTTAATGAACAACTGTTTAGATCGCGTCCTAAAGGCTAAAGGTTGGTTTGTCTCCTCTCGGCGGAGGCTTAAGCACTGATTTGTTATGCACATTAGAAAGGATTAAATGGTGTTCTTTTCGAAAAGAGTTTAGGTCACACAGAGGTGACAAGTTGGATTAATATGTTGGATGTTTTGATTGGTTGAGATGTTTTTGGTTGGATGACGATCATTCGGATAGTTGAGTAAGACAACTCGTATCCTAACATTCGGGAAAGGGAATAGACGACTCTAGACCACTTTCTTTTTCATCCTTAATTATAAAAAGGATTTGATAGTAATTAAGGTGTTTTGAAAGGATGACGATACTCGGATAATCGAGTAAGACAACTTGTAACCTAATAACCGAGAAAGGGAATAGAAGACTCTAGACCGCTTTCTGTTTCATCTAAATATTTATGAAAATAAGGTTGTATATGGTTGACGTATTTTAGAATGAACGACAAGTACCTGAATGAATGAGTAAGACAACTCATATCCAAGCATTCGAGAAAAGAAGTTGAAAGCTCAAAACTATCTCCTTTTTCGTATAGTTTATTAAGAAAATGATTTGATTAAGTTGTATGTTTGCGGAAAAATGACAACTGTTCGACTGACCGAGTAATAGAACTCGTATTCAATGAATTGAGGAGTGAAATTGAAAACTCAAAGTCAACTCCCTTTTCATTTAGCTTTCTATGAAAATATTTTGATTTAATCGGGGTTTGGAGATTCGTAGAGGAACGACAATTATTTGACTAACCGAGTAAGAGAACTTGTACTCAAATAGTCGAGGAGAAAAATTGAAGACTCAAAGTCATCTCCCTTTTCATTTCTTATTGTAAAAGGATTTGATTTATCGGTGCTTAGGTGGATTAGAAATGACGATCGTTCTACTAATCGAGTACAAGAATTCGTGTTTAAATAATCGAGGAGAGGAGTTGAAAACTCAAAACCATTTCCTCTTTTATTCCTAAGTGAAATAACGTTTAATTGTGACCAGGTATTTTAATTCTTAATAAAGAATACTCGATGTCGTGTCGAGGTTTTAAATTTGTATTTTGTGAATGAATTGAATTTACTTAGTGAATAATTCATCTAATCGATTAATTAAAACCGAATAGGTCTCATTGTAAGAAAGCCCAAGAGTAAGCTATGTGAGGTTGGTGGCGATACTTTTACAAGCGATCGACTTACAAAGGTGTTTTGAAAATGGGCTCGACTTTGAATCGAGAAATATGTGATTTATTTTGAAATTGGTTCGAATGATTTTAAATCGGTGAAAACGACATAATTTTGTCACAATTATAACACACCATACATATGCATTCGAGACTTGATACAAATAAGTAGGTACAAAATAATAATGCACACACATTCCACTAAAATAAACAATTATCTAAATTATAAGTGATAGTAATAAATATAGTTAATTGAAACAAACAATTAATTAGGTATCAATAACAATATTAACAATATATATAATTTTTAAAAGATAGAAAATGAAAGAAAAATCAAAAAATGAAAATAAATGGGCTTGAAATGAAAAGCTCAAAAATTTGGACGCTACTGAACAAAACAGGGGGTTTGTTTGACAAAAAGAGTCTTTGGGCCCAACCTGGGTTGGCCCAAAACGGAACCAACAAGACCTGGTCAAACGTTGACCTCCTATGGAGGTGTCTGGGCCACTGGATCAGGGGACTTTGGCCCAGTCAACGAATCAGGTGAAGGTCTTGAACGGGTGCACCATCATACGGTGGGGGGATCCACATAGGATCCCTTGGTTGACTCAATGGTCAACCAACGTGTGGCGCCATCTGGAGAGGCCATTTGGCCTCCACGCGTACGTCTCATCCACCACATAAAAGCAAGGCTTGAGAGAGAGAGCGTCATTTGCTCACTTCATTTCTCTCTCTTCAACTCAAAGGCTCTTCAACTCTCTTCCTTTCTCCGTTCTCCTCACGGCCAATAACTGTCGGAGAAGACGGTGGCGGCCGGCCAACCGCGGTGGCGCCGCATTCTTCTCCGGCGAGCCACCTCTCCAAACCAAAATGTCAAAACATAAACCCTACTTATTTTTGGGCGGAGATTCCAAATCCGACCTTGTTTCTCCCAAAACCTCTCTCAAATGGCCGGATCGACGCTCCAAAAAACACACAAACCTAAAAGCCTAATCTAAACTCTCTCTCTCGCGGCCAAACGAACCCTAGTTCGTTCTAACCTAAATAAATCTAAACACGAGCCTACCAACGGTTGAAAACCCTAAACCTAATCCTAAAATTAAGCCTCCTATAGCCACACTTTGAATAAATTATAAAAGGGGTTTCAATCAGTATGGAGAGGCAAAGATGATGGTGCAAAAATTTGAATGGGAATGGAAGTTTTACTTGGTTAGAGTCAAACGCCAGCGACGTCTCCCCACTATGCTTCAAATAAGTCTATTCCTTCCTTTATTTCTTTGTTTTTGATGCTCTTTGTTGTTCTCTTGAGTGTTACGTGTTTACTGTTAAAACTATTTTTTGATTTCTGCTTTTGATTCCAAAAATCGTGTATATATATATATATATATATATATATATATATATATATATATATATATATATATATATATATATATATATATATATATATATATATATATATATATATATATATATATATATATATATATATATATATATATATATATATATATATATGGTGAATGTTTAGGTTTTGAGATAACTTGTTAGGTTATATCTTTTCCAGATTTTATGGGATGATTATTCTGTGGACTTAGAGTTGTTTGGATTAGTGTATATATATCAAGTGAGTTGTTTTGTGTCCAAGATAGGTTGCTTCTTGGTCAAGCAAAAAACCTAAAGCCCATACAAGGCCTTTATCTTTTCTTTTGGCATGGCAAGTTTTTGTAGCTTGGCTTACTAGTCATGATCTCTAACTTGTGTTTATTTGCCTATAGTTTTATTGACTGCCTTAGATAGGTGTGACTACTACATTAGTCCACTTACGATTGCTTAACATAGCGCTACATTGTCTTATGACAAGCTAACATGACTTTACTAACTACTAACTTTAATTTGAGCATTTAATTCCTTGTCTTTTACTTTTAATGTCATTTATTTCTTGCTTATTAGTCATATTGCTTTTCATTTTGCTCACTTGAGCACATATTTTATGTTTATTCCATTTTTCTTTTTCTCATTTGAGCCTATTATTGTATATAAATATATTGCTATCTTGTGTTTTCTTTGTGTTTGTTTTGTGTGAACCAAATGCAAAAGGAGAAAGGACTTAGAACTAGGATTTACCTATGCTTAAAGGAGTTCAAGAGCAACTAGGACCCATGCCTTTAGAATGCAAAACTTGTTGAAGAGCAACTAAGCCTCCTGCCTTTAGAATGCTAAAAAATTCAAAGTTGACCTCAAATGACTTCTCATCCAAACTTATTCTTTTTCCATTCCCTTTATTGTGCTGTGAACTTTTTGATGTTTGCTTGTATGTGATAGGGATCCCACTTTGAGATTGTGAAAAGAGGACCATTGTCACTAGTAGCCAAGTTAAGAGACAAGCCAAATGGAGATCCTAGGAGCTTGAATTCAATTTGTTGATTGCTTGTTTGTGTGCTAAGTCCAGAGGAAAGAAGCATCTTGAATCATCTCTATGATTCCAAGAAAAGGAACTCCAAGGGTTTATCTTTCCCCTCTTATCTTTGCATGCTTTAGGACTAGCCCTTATCTTCTTTTCCCCACTCTAACCAAGCCAAAAATCTTTTTCTTCAAACTTTGACTTTGTTTCAAATTAGAAATCTAGGCCTTAAGCCTTTGATTTTCAAACTCTTTTCATTAATACTTATTATGAATAAATCTTAATCCAACTTTGACTTTATTTTGTAAATAAATCTAACTTGTAAATATAACTCACTTCAAGTTGTTTTTGTGGTTTCAATGGCTACTTATTAAAACTTTTCATAAACATTAGTCATAGGTTTGAGTTATCATAATGGTTGATGTAAATCTCACCTCATCCTTAGTGATTGGATTATAAGTCTTCCATGCTTATTATAGGGTTAACCCCTCACTAGTATGTTGAAGCCTTCCTCACATGGTGGATTGTTGGTTTAGGTTGAGTTTTCTCCCTTTAATAACAAAAGACCTTAAGGCTTTTGATCAAATCAATTCACCAATCTTTGAGACTTTTTACCCCGAACTACGAGGTTTTGATCCTCCTTTGTGATGGTACGTAGGCAATGGGTTCATCCATTCAAACAATAAAATTTGTAAATATAATCTATTCTCTTCTCATCCCTTCAATCTTTTGCACAAATCTTTTTACAAATACCAACCTACAACACATATTTGCAAAAAGGGTTCCCTTAGAGTACTAAGGATGTTTTGGGTGCGTAAAACCTTCCCATTTCATGACCAACCCCCTTACCTAGATCTTTGACATTTTTATTAGTTTTTGATTTGAAAAAACTTCTTACTTGGCTTTTGTTCTCTTTTTAGCCTTTCCTTTGGACAAATAAAAGTGCGATGGCGACTCGAATTGTATGTTGACTTTTGGTTTAGTCAATAAACCTAAAGGTAACGAAAACCCCGCTACAGAAGAGTGGCGACTCTGTTGGGGAAACTTTCTTCCTAGTGGGTTTAGCCTACTTTTTGCTTATGTGTGTTGTATGTTTATTTTATTGGGGACATATTTTTGTGCAAAATTTGGGATGACTGTATTGGTTGTAATGTATGAATTGCTTGATATATTAATTGCTTGTATGCTTGGTGGTTTCTTGTGAGATGAGTTATATACCCAAACTCGAGTGCACTTATGATAGGAGAATGACATAGTCTTGTTGACTTGTGTGGAGTTATTCCTTAACAAGTTGACTTGCAAGCCCATTCACTTGGTGGAGGTCTTGTTGGGATCAATAATGTCACACGAGTAGTCGTGGTTAGGCATTACTCTTTCCAATGTAAACCTTAGAAACCAAGGACCTTAGATACCTAGCCCATCTTGGCCTATTAATCGAGACTCCATGCTCGTGACTTACAACAAACCCTTGATTCACGGTTGATCCGTTATCATATATCCTTAATATCAATGGAACTTGGGTGTTGATAAGGTGTAAACCACAATCCACCAAAATGGATGATTGATATTGATGATGACTTGAGCCATCCCGTGACCTTTGTGTGGTGTGACTTGTTTGATCCTTGAGTGTGATTGTTGCATCCATGCATTCATATGCATCCATCTCATCAACAATAAAAACTTTCAAGGAACTTAAGAGGTCTATTTGCAAATTTTCAGACATGGATAAGCAAAGAAGGAATACGAAGAAGTACAGTTTCAGACAACCCGACTTGAAAGAGTTAAGGAGTTTGACATCTTATGTATTAGAGCCCTTGAGTTCAAAGCTCCCCATGGGAAGCTTCTGTCTATTCTTTCTACCAAGGTTCATGAAGGTCTGATGAGTGTGTTGATGCAGTTCTATGATCCTCTGTATCGGTGCTTCACTTTTCCGGATTTCCAGCTTTTGTCTACACTTGAGGAGTATGCCTATCATGTGGGTATACCTATTCTGGATCGGTTGTTGTTCAGTGGCTTGGAGAAGATTCCGTCTTCTCAAGAGATTGCTGACATGCGTCATATGGATGTATTTGATGTTAGTGCTCATATGACTACCAAAGGTGCAATTCAAGGTCTCCCATCTGAGTTTCTCATTGCCCAAGCTACTTTGTTTGGGAAGGCCATGAGTGAGGATGCTTTTGAAGCCATATTTGTACTTCTCATCTATGGGCTAGTGTTATTTCCCAACATCGACAATTTTGTGGATGTGAACGCTATTAGGATTTTTCTCTTCTCTTAATCCTGTTCCTACTCTGTTGGGTGACACTTATTTCTCTCTGCATATGAGGAATGCGAAGGGTGGTGGTTCCATTGTGTGCTGCCTGCCTTTGTTGTACAAGTGGTTTATTTCGCACTTGCCTCAGACGCTCGCCTTCAAGGAGAACAAGGGATGTCTACGGTGGTCTAAGATACTTATGTCTCTCACTAATGATGATATCTCTTGGTATAACCATGTCTATGATGGTGTTCAAATTATTGATTCTTGTGGTGAGTTCTCCAATGTGCCTCTTCTTGGTACATGTGGTGGAATTAACTACAACCCTGTTTTGGCTCGCCGTCAGCTTGGGTTCCCCTTAAAGGATAAACCCAACAACATTTTGTTGGAAGGCTTATTCTTTCAAGAGGGTAAAGATCCCCAGACCTTGAAGGTTAGGATGGTCCGCGCCTGGCGCAAGGTTCATAGGAAAGGGAGGAATGAGCTTGGTCCGAAGAATTGCATTGCTTTGGAACCCTACACCTCTTGGGTGAGGAAGAGAGCTCTTGAGTACCGCATGCCGTACGAATATCCGAGACCTACCCCTGTGGTTATGGTTGGGCCTAGTGAGAGATAAAGACCCGTCGCGTGCATGGGTTCGTGAGCGTGAGGAACTTCTTCAACAGCTCAAAGATAAGGATGCAGTGATAGAATTTCTAGAGCATCAGGTTATTGATAAGCCTGATGATGTGGTTACTTATCTTCTTCCTCATTCATCTAGGTTTTGGAAGAGGAAGTATGATTAGCTTGCCAAGGAGAAGGCCGATATGGAAGCAGCCTATGAGAGAGAGGTGAAGAGGCTTCGTGCAACCTATTTTCCGATCTCAAAGGCTTTGGATGATTGTTTCTAGGGCCTCATAGGATGTTCATTCTCCTTTTCTCTTGTATTGTATTTGGTTGCCAAAACTGTACTACTTCTTTGGTGTAAAAAGTTTCCAAATATTATTGCTATGAGTATTCCGTATATGTTCAATATTTTCAAAATATTTGCAAATAGATCTCCAAAAGTTCCTCTGATTAAAAACCAATCATATGCACAAACATTTCATGCATCATATGCATAAGCAGGTTTTGTTCCGAGCTCTTGATTAGTGGTCTAACTCTTTGCTCTTCATTTATTTTGAAGACAAGCTGACGCACCGGTACAATACCAGGGCCAATCATCCGAAGATAATGGAGCATCTAGAGCAAGAAAACAGGGACTTGAAGGAAGAGATTGCTAGCCTGACTGCCATGATGGAGTCAGTTCTGGCCGTACAGAGCCAAGCTTCACCAACTCCTGCAACTCCTCCCGCGAGGACTGTTATATCTGAGATAGCAACGTCAACCGTGCATGCTGTAATAGCCTATTTTGCTCCGTCTATGCCAGCCGGGTTCCCTTGGGGAATGCCTGCTAATTTCATACCATAGGGTTTTGCTCCTACTCTTGCTTCTTTGCCGGCATCTAGCCTGATCCTGTCTGTGCCACCTCCCGTTGTGCACACCCTTCCCCGTGTTGAAGGCACCATCTATCATTCCGAGCCATCTGAGGGCTCGGATGTATATGAGAAGATGGACGAGATGAAAGATCAATTCCTTGAGTTGCGCAAGGAACTGAAGACTCTGAGAGGGAAGGACCTCTTTAGGAAAAATGCTGCTAAGTTATGCCTAGTGCCCAACATGAAGATCCCTGTTAAATTCAAAGTTCATGACTTTGAGAAATATAAAGGAAACACATGCCCGCTCAGCCATCTTGTGATGTATGCTCGTAAGATGTCCACACAAACTGATAATGATCAACTGCTGATCCACTACTTTCAGGATAGCCTGACAGGTGCTGCGCTCTGGTGGTATATGGGGCTGGAAAGTGCAAGCATCCGCTCTTTCAACGATCTAGGCGAGGCCTTCGTCAAGAAGTATAAATATAATGTGGATATGGCTCCGGACAGGGACCAATTGAGGGCAATGTCGCAGAAGGATAAGGAGACCTTCAAGGAGTACGCCCAGAGATGGCGAGAGTTGGAAGCTCAGATGGTGCCACCCCTAGAAGAGAAGGAGATGACAAAGATCTTCTTGAAGACTGAGAGCTCTTTCTATTATGAAAGAATGATTGCCAATGCTCCCTCAGACTTCACCGAAATGGTGAATATGGGGATGAGATTGGAAGAGGGGGTCCGTGAAGGACGTTTATCTAGAGATGATGGTTCCTCCGCAAAGAAGTATGGAGGCTCTGCTAGGAAGAAGGAGGGAGAGACCCATGCTGTGTCCTCTCATATTAAAAGAAGGCCCTCTGTAAGGAGGAAGGATGTGCATCTTGCCGTCAACCAACACTAGATGGCTCATATAGCACCTGCTTTTAGAGAAGTTCATCAACAACAACAATAACATCGTCAACAATAGCAGGCCTACCAACCTCGCAACAATAATAACACCAGCACCAGCAACTACGAGAGGAAAAGGGTAACTTTTGACCCGATTCTGATGACGTATGCTGAGCTTTATCCTTCCTTGATAAACAGGAAGTCGATAACTCCACGAGACCCTCCTACTGTACCAACCAACCCTCAATGGTGGTATAAGTCTGAGCTTCATTGTGTGTATCATTCCGGTGCTCCCGGACATGATGTGGAGAACTGTTACCCGTTGAAGACCAAGGTGCAAGACTTTGTAAGAAGTGGGATATTGTTTTTTAAGGACGTAGGTCCAAATGTTAAGAAGAACCCATTGCCTGAGCATGGGAAGGCAGCTGTTAACATGGTCCAGGGATACCCTGGCAAGTACAAAGTCCTTTATATGAATGACATAAGGCAATCTTTGGTCGAGATGCATAAGCTGTTGTGTGAACACAGCCATTACGAGCATGACCATGATAGATGCCAGGTGTGCACTATCAATGAGAGAGGATGCCGTCAAGTAAGAAAGGATATCCAAGAGATGATTGATCAAGGGATGATTGAAATACTTCAGAATCGTAACGAGGACGAAGTCAATGTTATCTCCCATGTATTTAGACTTCCTGAGCCTGTTGTCATCAAGTATGATGGCAGTAAGAAGAAGGTATCTCTAGCTTTTGTGATCAAGCCAGCGGGCCCTGTCCCGTATGTATCAGACAAAGTTGTTCCCTATCGATACAACGCTGTGATGCTAGAAGATGGGAAGGAGGTGCTGTTGCCCTCAACTTCTATGGTGAGCATTTCAGATGTCAGTGGTGTGACCCGTAGTGATCGTGTTTTCTCGGCGCAGCCGAAACCTCATGAAGACATTGTGAAGAAAACTGTTGTTAATTCTGCCGGTCCCGTGGGGACTTCTTCTCAAAACAATTATGTTCCTGTTGTTGACCCTGTTGCTGTCAAGAGTAATAACACTCCTATCCTGGTTGGCCAGTCTGGCACTTTGAAAGAGGATGGTGATGAGATGCTGAGGCTCATTAAAAGGAGTGAATACAATATTGTTGATCAGCTGCTACAAACTCCATCAAAGATATCTGTCTTATCTTTGTTGATGAATTCTGAACCACACTACGAAGCTTTGCAGAGGGTGTTGGACATGGCATACATGGACCACGATGTCACATTAGAGCAGTTTGATAACATTTTTGCAAACATAACCGCTTACAACAACTTGAGCTTCTGTGATGCTGATCTTCCCGAAGAGGGAAAAGACCACAATTTGGCTTTACACATATCAATGAACTATAAGGATGATGCCTTGTCCAATGTGTTGGTGGAAACTGGATCGTCACTTAATATGTTGCCAAAATCCACTCTTGCTAAACTTTCTTATCAGGGGCCTCCCATGAGGCAGAGTGGAGTGGTTGTGAAGGCGTTTGATGGATCGCGCAAAACTGTGATCGGCGAATTAGAACTCCCGATCAAGATTGGACCTAGTGACTTCCAGATCACTTTTCAGGTCATGGATATTCATCCGTCTTATAGTTGTTTGCTTGGCAAACCGTGGATTCACGAGGCAGGCGCCGTGACATCCACCCTACACCAAAAGTTGAAGTTCGTTAAGAACAAAAAGTTGGTGATGATAGGGGGAGAGAAGGATCTCTTGGTTAGTCATTTATCTTCCTTCTCCTATATTGATGCTGAGGATGAGGTTGGGACTCCGTTCCAAGCCTTATTTATTGCCGAGCCTTCAAGGAAAGGACTTTCTTCATTTGTCTCCTATAATGATGCGAAGTTGGCCATTGAGCATGGTGCAACTACTGGTTTAGGGAAAATGATCAAGTTGGAAGACAATAAGTCCCCAGCTGGCATAGGGTATTCTTCTGGTGTTTCCAATGAGCGCGGGCTGTTCCAGAGTGGAGGTTTCATCCACACCGTTAAAGATTAGGAAGCTGCTGCTATTGTTGAAGATGATGAAGAGGAAGACCTTGGCAACTTTGTCATACTTGGAGGAATCTGCAATAATTGGGTCGCTGTTGATGTTCCAACAGTTATCCATAAGTCAATGTAATGTGTTCATTTTGTTTGAAAACCCTTCTCCCATGCCAAAAGGAGAAGTGAATACATTGTTGGCACAATTTGATTAATACAATGATATTCATTCAATAATCACATGTTAAATGTTGTTTTTCCAAAATTATTTTTCCTTTTTCCTTTTTACATGAAATTGGTGATCACCATAAAGCTATAAAAAGAGAACAAAATCAATCTTTTCATCTGCATAATGATTTGCTTTGTTTGAATTCTGAAATCTTTTTTATACTCAAAATCATTATGCAGGTTAATCAAACCCATTAAATATAATGATCCAACACCATCTCCCAACTTCGAGTTCCCTGTATTTGAAGCAGAAGAAGATGATGTTGAAGAGATTCCTGATGAGATTACCCGTCTGCTTGAGCACGAGGAGAAGATCATTCAGCCACATCTTGAGAATTTGGAAACAATCAACTTGGGGTCTGAAGACTACATTCGTGAAGTAAAGATCGGGGCACTCCTTGAAGAGTCTGTTAAGAAGGGGTTGATTGAGTTGCTACGAGAGTATGTCGACGTCTTTTCCTGGTCGTATGAAGACATGCATGGTCTAGATATTGATATCGTGCAACATTTCTTGCCATTAAAGCCTGAGTGTGTGCCTGTGAAGAAGAAGCTCAGAAGAACTCATCCTGATATGGCAGTGAAGATTAAAGAAGAAGTTCATAAGAAAATTGATGCAGGGTTTCTGGTGACTTCTAAATATCCTCAATGGGTGGCCAATATTGTGCCTGTGCCTAAGAAAGATGGAAAAGTCCGGATGTGTGTGGATTACCGTGACTTGAATAAAGCTAGTCCGAAAGATGATTTTCCTCTACCACACATCGATATGTTGGTAGACAATACGGCTAAATTCAATGTCTTTTCATTTATGGGCGGATTTTCCGGTTATAATCAGATTAAAATGGCACCCGAGGATATGGAGAAGAAAACATTCATCACACCTTGGGGAACATTTTGTTATCGAGTGATGCCCTTCGGTTTGAAGAACGCCGGAGCCACGTATCAACGAGCTATGACTACCTTGTTTCATGATATGATGCACAAGGAGATTGAGGTATATGTTGATGATATGATTGCGAAGTCGAAAACGGAAGTTGAACATGTAGAACACTTGTTGAAGCTTTTCCAGCATTTGAGGAAGTATAAACTCCGCCTGAATTCGAACAAGTGTACATTTGGAGTCCGTTCCGGCAAGTTATTGGGCTTTATTGTCAGCGAGAGAGGTATTGAAGTTGATCTTGCCAAGGTCAAAGCAATACAAGAGATGCCTGCGCCTAAAACTGAGAAGCAAGTCCGAGGTTTTCTTGGCCGCTTGAATTACATTTCCAGATTTATATCCCACATGACTGCCACATGTGCGCCTATATTCAAGCTCCTCCGGAAAGATCAGCATCAGGATTGGACCGAGGATTTCCAAAAGGCCTTTGACAGTATCAAAGAGTATTTGTCTAAGCCTCCGATTCTGTCTCCGTATGTTGAAGGGAGACCATTGATTATGTACTTGACCCGTGCTGGATGATTCCATGGGTTGTGTGTTGGGTCAGCAAGATGAATCAGGAAAGAAAGCGTATGCCATATACTACTTGAGTAAGAAGTTTACTGACTGTGAGTCTCGGTACTCAATGCTTGAGAAGACACACTATGCTTTGGCTTGGGCTGCTAAGCGCTTACGCCAGTATATGTTGAATCATACAACTTGGTTGATATCCAAAATGGATCCAATCAAGTATATCTTTGAGAAGCCTGCTTTAACTGGGAGAATTTCCCGTTGGCAGATGTTGTTATCTGAGTATGATATTGAGTATCGAGCTCAAAAAGCTATTAAAGGTAGTATCTTGGCTGACCATTTGGCGCACCAACCAATTGAAGATTATCAGTCTATGCAGTACAACTTCCCTAATGAGGAGATTCTGTATTTGAAGATGAAAGATTGTGATGAGCCTACGCTCGATGAAGGGCCAGAGCCTGGTTCCCGATGGAGTATGGTGTTCAATGGCGCTGTCAATCAGTATGGAAATGGTATTGGGGCAGTGATTATTACTCCTCAAGGCACACATTTTCCTTTTACAGCAAGGCTAACTTTCAAATGCACGAATAATATGGCGGAGTATGAGGCTTGTATTATGGGTTTGGAAGAATGTATTGATCTTAGGATCAAACATCTTGATGTTTATAGCGATTCGGCCCTTGTTGTTAATCAGATTAAGGGTGAATGGGAGATAAATCAGCCTGGCCTCATCCCATATAGAGATTATGCGAGGAGGATTTCAACTTTCTTTACTAAGGTTGACTTCCATCATATTCCTCGAGATGAGAATCGAATAACGGATGCTCTTGCTATGCTTGCTTCAATGATTGTAGTGAAGTATTGGAATGAAGTTCCCAATATTATTGTGATGCGCTTGGATAGACCGGCTCATGTGTTTGCAGTTGAGGAAGTAAAAGATGATAAGCTGTGATACTATGATATCAAGTGTTTTCTTCAGAGTCAGACTTACCCGTTTGGGGCATCTGTTAAAGACAAGAAGACTTTGAGGAGATTATTTGGCAGTTTCTACCTTAATGGTGATGTGCTTTATAAGAGGAATTTTGACATGGTTTTGCTAAGATGCGTGGATAGACACGAAGAAGACCTGTTGATAACTAAAGTCCATGAGGGTTCATTTGGTACTCATTCCAATGGACATGCTATGGCAACGAAGATGTTGAGAGCAGGCTACTATTGGCTGACAATGGAGTCTGATTGCTGCAAGTATGTGAAAAAGTGCCACAAGTGTCAGATCTATGCAGATAAGATTCATATTCCCCCGACACTTCTAAACGTTATTTCCTCACCATGGCCTTTCTCTATGTGGGGAATTGACATGATTGGCATGATTGAGCCAAAGGCATCAAACGGTCACCGTTTTATTCTCGTAGCTGTTGATTCTAAGTGTTGGCAGCAATTTTGGTAAAACAAAGAGTGTTCACAAGATGTTATGTGTGATGTCTTAACATGAGATATCCTATGTACCTGCTGGAGTTCAAGAACATGTTCATACAGGATTGTTTCAGAATGCCATATACAAAGCCATGGCTTCTGATATTGGATGTGCCTGCTGGAGCTTAAATGAAAGACATGTTCATGCATGATTGTTTCAAGATGTCATACACAAGGTCATGGCATCTGATATGGTTGTACCTGTTGGAAGTTATAAAAGGAATTATTGGATTATGCAGGATTTTTCCAGGATGTCAGACCCGATGTCATGACATCCTGTACACAGAACATTCAGTGTGAATGTCTGGTGTTTTGTGATTGCACAATTAATGGCAATCTTTGTATGATTGAAGATCTGATTAGCTGGCGCATTCAATCATGGATTACAACCAGATTTACTTATTTTCCAAGGTGATCTAACCAGCTGTTATAAAAAGATTTGATTGAAAAATAGATTTAGGGTTTTTAAGATGTCCAAGCCCAGCTGGATGCTTCTATGAAAAGGGACTTAGAAAACCTGTTTGAACACACAACCAATACTGAGCGAAATATATATAGAGAGAGCTAGGGTTTGTGTCTGTTTAGTCGTGAGACTTGTAAGCCATTCAAGTCATCCATTGATGATTGAATTGGACTGATTTGTGGTTGTAATTTGTCACTCTAAAGCTATTAAGCAAGAGTGTGTGTCTTCTTGATCAAAGCTGTGAAGCAAGATCAAGAGTGTGTCTTCTTAATTGAAACTGTGAAGTAAAATCAAGAGTGTGTAATTGAAAAGTATTTTCTTTTCTCAAGGGATTGTTGTTTAAAATCACTGGTGTGTGATTGTAGGGAAGTGAGTGGGTTCTCATATCTAAGAGTGCTTAGGTAGAAATTGCACGGGTAGAGATTAGGTGAGAAAGACTGTAACTTGTTGAAGTGTATGGAGAGTCTTTGAACTAATTCTATTTTAGTGAATTTCCTTCCTGGCTTGGTAGCCCCCAGACGTAGGTGAGTTGCACCGAACTGGGTTAACAATTGCTTGTGTCATTTACTTTACCATTTTGTATCTTTATCCTATTTGTGTTAACAAATATTAGTGTCGTGACATTACCTTTGACATCTTATATTTGATACCAGAATTTCAATTGGTATCAGAGCAGGCATCCTGCTCTGGTTCTGGGTGAGATCTAGGGACAATACTTTCTGGTACAATGGAGAGAGATGGAGGATCTGTTCATAGGCCACCAATTTTGGATGGTTCTATCTATGACTATTGGAAACCTCGAATGGTAGCGTTTTTGAAATCCCTTGATAACAAGACTTGGAAAGTTGAGTTAACAGGTTGGGTACATCATGTCATTACTAAAGAAGGAGAAGCCACCACTGAGAAGAAGCCTGAAGAACAATGGTCCAAGGAGGGGGATGATCTTGCTCTTGGAAACTCTAAAACATTGAATGCAATATTCAATGGGGTAGACAAGAATATTTTCAGGCTGGTAAACAACTGTGAAGTGGCCAAAGATGCTTGGGACATTCTCAAGACCACTCATGAAGGCACCTCTAGGGTAAAGATGTCTAGACTTCAGCTGCTCACCTCCAAGTTTGAAAACTTAAGGATGAAAGTGTAGCGGGGTATTCGTTACCATTAGAGATATTGACTAAATCCAAGGTAAACCATACAAGTCGAGTCGCCACCGCACTTCTATTTATCCAAAGGAATGGTTAGAAAGCGAACAAAAACCTAAAAAGTTTTATCGAATAAAAAACTAGTAAAAATGTCAGAGATCTGGGTAAGGGGGTTGGTTATGCAATGGGAAGGTGTTAGGCACCCAAAGCATCCTAGGTACTCCTAGGGAGCCCTTTTCACATTTGTTGCAAAGGTTGTTGTTTTTGTGAAAGCTTATTTGTGCAAACAAGATTGAAGGGATGAGAAAAGCGTGTATGTTTATCTAATGTACTACTTACTAAAAGAGGGGTCAAAAGAAAATGACTCGCACGGATATCGCATCCACTGCATACGTATCTCATATGAATATGAGAATCAGAGTCTTCGTAGCTCGGCTGCCTATGGGTTAAAGAGGAGTATGCTCGGTAAGACATCACGTCTTATGCCTACGTATCTCATATGGGATGAAAATCAGAGCAAAACGTAGTTCGACTAACTACGGGTTAAGGGTTGTGTTTTGGGTGAACGATGTTACTACGCAATCTACCGGATGCTCGACCTTTGGAGACTTACTCGCCTGTAGTAGAAGGAGTTAACATGTTCGTAGGAGAAGAAAAATCAATGAGTTGTTTGGGCTTTAGGGATGCTTATGCAAAAGGGCAGTCCTAGGCTAGGGAACCGCGCTACCTTACTAGACCTGCAACGAGGGAATACAAAACAAACATGCATAAGGTAAACACGCCAACGGAGGGCAGGTCAGTACAGGTGATCGGAATGAACCTCCAGGTGGTATCCCACAAATAAAGTGGAATACCAAACAAGCCATCTCTGCAAAAGTCATGTGAGCCCTCACAAAAACTCAACAAATAGGTTAGAGTAATAGGATGGAATCAGGAGAAAACAATGCCATGCCAAACACAAAACAAATTAGAGCAAACAGGAAAAACAAATGCTGTAGCGATCGCTACTGCATCACCTAGCAAAGGCTTAGCGAAGCTTCGCTGCAGGCTCGCCTAGCGAAGGCCTGCGGGTTTTGGGTTCTTCATTGATAACGGTCCGATCTCGGTAACCCAAACCCTATGGTATCCATCAGAAGCGAAACGATTAAAGATTCAAGGTATTGTTTTTATACATTCATGCATATCTGAACCCGTGGGCAAAAAACCTAACGATACCTCATACATTCAGATGATTCAAATTAAGAGCATAAAATTATGGGAATAAGGCAAACCTGATTGGAGAGATCGATTAAACTCGAATGGCGCGGATGGGTTTGCAAAGTGATGTTGGGGTTTGCGTGAGACGAAGGTGCAAAGGTATGTGAGTCGGGGTGAACTTTTCAGAGCTGCCTGGAGGTTGCTGCGGATTGGTTCCTAGGTCTCTCTTCTCTGATAATCCAGGGTTTGTAATCGTCTTTTTTTTTCTCAAATGAAGCTCTGGTATTTATAACCTGATTTTGGTGGCTTGGTGGGCTCAGAGTCAAGCCCAAAATTTTCTGTTATTTTCCAAAATGCGCGCGCTTCGCCTAGCGAAGGATCTGCTCGCCTAGCGAGCATGACAGTTCCTTTCGCTAAGCGAACCAGTCTGCTCGCCTAGCGAGCATGATAGCTCAGGGACAAATTTTTTCTCCTTCGGGATTAGCATTTTGAATGAATAGGCCCCATTTGAACCTGTTGGGAGTAACTCAAGTCTTTCCCTTGTGTTGACTGATCTCCCGAATAGAATCCACAAAGTGTCTTGGATGATACTCAAGCTTCAAACAAAAGATGTTAGTGACACATTTTTGTGCTTTTGGTTAGTAAACAAAAATAAGAGAAACAATGATATATAATTCAAGCATGCTTGGTGATCTCAAACCAATCACAAGGAGTCCCACCCAAAGGCAAAGGGAACCAAGATGCTCATGATCCTTGAGGCTATGCAAATGCAATGTTATGATGCCATGGGGGATCTTAGGGCCAAAATTGGGGTCTTACAGATGCCCCTATTTAAGGTCATTCTAGCCGGAGAAGTGAAGGTTGAAATCCTCATCTCAACGGGGTAGAATGGGCTTAAATAATAACAAAGGGATGAATTTTGGTCCCTAAGAGACCTCATGATGCAAATGTAGGTATGACAAATGGCAACACTCTGTGGAGATATGTGTCCACAAAAGCAAAGAAATCAGAAGCCACTGATAATCCATATGAGCAATTCACTCCATGGGACCAAGACCCTGGGGACTCTCCTGGGGATGGAAAAGGGGTAAAAATGCGCGAGCAGGTCACGACTCAAAGCTTGGGGAACAAAATTCCAAAGGGAAAAGATCCAATGAAAATACTCGAGCTGACTCGAAGATGCATGTATTGGGGAATATGCCAATACAGCAAAAACTATCCACAACGGATACTTCGGATAAAGTCCGAATGAAAACAATCCACTGAGGGCCTTCGCTGGGGGTGTCTAAAAAGACTCTCCTGGGGAAACAGCGAGATGAGGTATTACCAGTTTACTGGGTAGTAAGCTCAATGAGACATGGGATCTGAACACCAGGTATGAGGGCGAGAGATACAACATGCTCAGGAAGAGATGAATATCCAAGACCGGTATAAAGGTGAGAGATATCAAAACTTCAAAACGTCTGAGGAAGACCTAAAAAGGTATATGTCAACTCAGGAAAATATGACTCCACATGGGACAAAAGTCATAATAGGGAGTAGAAAGGGAGGAACACCAGGGATACCGGTTACTGGGCATATAATAGGTGACCAACCAAGACGTGAATTGGGGAATATTCCCAAGACGCTCATCATCCACAAGAGGGCTAAAAAGCAAACTCGATTATAGGATGGATATTCGACTCCGTAAAGGGGACACGACTCTTACTCGACTGGGGAAGAACAAAGCTTCGACCAAAGAGTGCATGAGATACATCATCTATTACTGTCAGAACATAGATAATATACTCGCATGGGCGATTATCCACAACCGATTACTGGGTTAATAAAGGATAAATCGACCGAAAAGAAAAGGCATCGAGATACCGAAAATAGGTATATAATGATGACCTATTCAGGAGAGAAACCATCGTCACCAACAACAACAGGGTATACGAGAGATGACCCACTGGGGATAAATTACGTAATCAGGGCAATTATCCAAGCAGATGAGGGGATATCATCACCGAATATTGGATGAAGATAACCGTCACCAATTAAAGATGAGCAAAAATAGTTACTCTGCAAAAAGGGAAGAAATAGGGTTTACAACTACCGGTATGAGGGTAGAGAACCACAGACTCCGCCGAGGATAATAATTACTAATTATTGAGCAATTATTCATTTACCACGAGGGAACAGGAAAAGAGTCTCAAGAGACCGATCCAGGATCAAACTAGATAGGCACACCAAATCAAGACTTGTCCCGGTGAGGATATAACTCAATGGGGAAACCCATCCCAATATATGTGTTGGGAAGGAACAAAAGCAACCAACATCCACGAGGATATAACCCGGTGGGGAATATGGAAGAAAGGATAGACGCTTTCTGCCTATGGAGCTGACTCTATATGGAGAGATCAGACACACACATCTGCTTGGGGAAATATATCACCAAATAGAAGGAGACAGCAAACAACGATATATGGCAAATAATGCAACATGAATATCTGAATGTTATAATTATGCATGTATATGCGTGGTTTATGTATGATGTATGCTGACAAACAGACATATCTAACACAACCAGGTCTAGGAATCAAACACCCGGTACTACATCTCAAGAGAGAAAGCCAAGTCCCCTAAGGGCGACTGTCCTTGCAGGGGATGAACATCAATCGTTCTAGCTGGGGACGAGAGTTATCACAGACAAGGTCCACCACACCAACAACTATATGGGGAATTTATTCGAAGAGATAAAGGGTTTATCGGGATTAACCACCAAATACCGCTCTTGCCCAAAGAGATCCAAGCTGCTGAGAAAGATTGCTACTCTGTTGAAGGGAAGAGAGGTGACTCTCAACAAGCAATCCACTTGGTAGGATAAACCACAAAAGATCCCGGAGGGGGGAGATACAGTCATGCCAGGAATATGGACAAAAATCTTACCCTGTTGGGGATCGTACCATCCTTGGGAGAGCACTGAGGATCTCCTAAGTATCATTTCGTCATTGTGAATGTTCACTTTGTTTAAAAACAAATTATGAAAAAAATTCGATTATTCAAAACAATGATATTTTCTCAATTAAAACATGCAAAACATTTGTTGAATAGAAACAGATAAGAGTGCCAATAATTGGATAAAAGGCTCAAATTTATTTGATAGAATGGTAGTCTGTGAATGGCAAGACTCCATAGATCTTTACAAATTTGAAATTGGTGATATATATTGGAAAAGGGCTACATTGAACATAATGACCATTTCTCCACCAATTCTGAATCCGATGTATTTTGAAGCTTTGGTTGATAATGAACAAGAATCTCTGACGGACGACAGTTGTAGAACGAGGTCTTGTCAGGATGCAGTTACTTGCCAAATCCCTAATTTTTGCCTAGATTGCCCCGGGATGAGGTACTCAATCTAGCGGGATACATTTATTATATATATTTTTTTGTGTCTCTAACTTTTTCCTGGATCGCCCTTTCGGATTTTCAATCCACCGAGACGCTCATTTTTGCCTAAGCCGCCCTTTCGGGTTTTCAACTTAGCGAGCTATTCAGTTTTTTTATCTTTAGGCGAAGTATTTCTTGACTGCATCTGAATTCACAGGACGAGTGAAATCCTCCCCATCCATAGTTGTAAGTATCAAAGCACCGCCTGAAAAGGCTCTCTTAACAACATACGGGCCCTCATAGTTTGGAGTCCACTTTCCCCTGGAATCGGGTGCGAAAGACAAGACTTTCTTGAGCACAAGGTCACCTTCTCGGAACACACGAGGCTTGACCTTCTTATCAAAAGCTTTCTTCATCCTTTGCTGATATAACTGACCGTGGCACATGGCAATCAATCTCTTCTCTTCAATCAAATTCAGCTGGTCATAGCGACTCTGAGCCCATTCAGCATCAGTCAACTTGGCCTCCATCAAGACTCTCATTGATGGGATCTCCACCTCTACTGGGAGCACAACTTCCATGCCATAAACAAGAGAGAAAGGGGTTGCCCCTGTTGAAGTGCGGACAGATGTACGATATCCATGCAAAGCGAATGGTAGCATCTCATGCCAATCTTTGTACGTAACAACCATCTTCTGGATAATTTTCTTGATATTCTTGTTAGCAGCTTCAACAGCCCCATTCATCTTGGGTCTGTAAGGAGAAGAGTTATGATGCGCGATCTTGAACTCACTACACAGTTCTTTCATCATCTTGTTATTCAAGTTAGATCCATTATTAGTAATGATCTTATTTGGAACACCATATCGGCATATGAGTTGATTCTTGATAAACTTCATGACCACCTGTCTGGTCACATTTGCATACGACGCCGCTTCAACCCACTTGGTGAAGTAATCAATTGTTACGAGAATAAATCTGTGTCCATTGGACGCTTTCGGCTTTATCATGCCAATCATATCAATTCCCCACATGGAGAAATGCCATGGTGATGAGATCACATTCAAAAGTGTCGGGGGAATATGAATCTTATCCGCGTAAATCTGACACTTATGGCATTTCTTCACATATTTGCAACAATCAGACTCCATTGTCAGCCAATAGTAGCCTGCTCTCAACATCTTTCTAGCCATGGCATGTCCATTGGAATGAGTACCAAATGAACCCTCATGTACCTCAGTCATCAACAGGTCTGCTTCGTGTCTATCCACGCATCTGAGCAGAACCATGTCAAAATTTCTCTTATAAAGCACATCCCCATTGAGGTAGAAACTGCCTGACAATCTCCTCAAAGTCTTCCTGTCTTTCGCAGAGGCCTCAGGTGGGTAGATCTGGCTCTGAAGGAAGCACTTAATACCATAATACCATGGCTTATCATCTTTTACTTCTTCAACTGCAAACACATGAGCTGGTCTATCCAAGCGCGTCACAGTGATATTTGGAACTTCATTCCAATATTTAATCACAATCATTGAAGCTAGCGTAGCAAGAGCATCTGTCATCCGATTCTCATCTCGAGAAATATGATGGAAGTCAACCTCAGTAAAGAACGTTGAAATCCTCCTCGCATAATCTCTGTATGGAACGAGACCAGGCTGATTCGTTTCCCATTCACCCTTAATCTGATTAACAACGAGGGCCGAATCACCATATACATCAAGATGTTTGATCCTTAGATCAATACACTCTTCCAATCCCATAATACAGGTGTCGCATTATGCGAAAAACCGGCGGGAAAAGAAACAGAGCCGCCACCGTGCGTTATTTATCCCAAAGGAGGGAAAGGAAACGCTCGAAGTAAACCTGGAAAGGAAATGGTCTTACGACCAGAGATGCAAGGATCGGGAGTCGGTTATGCGAAGGGAAGGTATTAGCACCCCTACGCATCCATCGTACTCGACGGGATCCACGCTCAGAAAGAATAGAAGAAAGGTTGCTAAAGAAACTGCTCAAACTGCACAAACTGGATAAAACACAGAAAAGACGGAAGAAGGTAACTCGGCAGGATGTCGCATCCTGGTCCTACGTAGTTTGTCAGAAACAAACATCAGAGTTGACGTAGTTCGGGGAATGGGAAACGTGCTCGCTAGGATAACGCATCCTATGCATACGTATCTTCTCTAACCAGAGAAAGAATCAGAGCACTCGTAGCTCGGCTAACGCACGCCAAACAAAACACTAAACGGAGACACTGAGACGTCAAAGCAAACTGGAAATGGAATGCCAATCGCTGGTCTTACATCCAACTCCAGACAAAACAACCACAAACGGGAAACCGACTGCCAATCGCTGGACTTACATCAGACTCCAAGCACACACACAACACGGGAAACCGACTGCCAATCGCTGGACTTATGATAGACTCCACACAAACGATGACACACAGGAAACCGACTGCCAATTGCTGGACTTATGTCAGACTCCAGACAAACAAACACACACAGGAGACCGACTGCCAATCGCTGGACTTACGTCAGACTCCAAACAAACACAAACAAAACAAAAAGGTTGAAAAAGAAAAAGGGCGCCCGGAGAGATCTGCTCATCTCCTGCCTACGTACCTCATCTGGTATGAGGATCAGGGCGACGTAGTTCCCCTTAACAGGGAAAAAACTTCTATCCTAATCAGAGAATAGGGAGATAACAGACTACTAGGGAGACTACGACTCGAGCCTAGAAGTTGTCATGCATACGATCCCTATGTTGAGGTCTCTAATCAGCACCTAACTCGCACAGGGAGCAAGCTAGCCTAAACATCAAGTAAGCAAACACAAGCACAAGAGAGCAAGCACACACACTATATGCAAACAAGCGGCTCATACAAGGCTGGGCTTTAGTCAAGGGGTCATATCAACCTCGACAAATAAGTCGGTTCTGTTAGGGGTGTTCTGAGCTCTTAACCCTAACATTGAGAGTTAGGGTGAAGCAGATGAAATGGTAATGAGGGTAAAACCTCATAGCTCTTAACCCGGGCCTGGGTGAGCTTGAATCAATGAAAACGTGGGAGTCCAGAATGTGGGACTCTACTCCACTTGACCGACTCTATATACAAGATCTTGGGTGTTTATTCAAAATGCATCAGCACATAGTGCGAGCAAGATGAAAGACTTAACTGAATAGCAGGGGATGTATTGCACATCCCTTCTATCTGCCAATGCCTCTTCACTTAGGAGGTCTTTACATGTGCACAAAGATAAACAAGCACAAACATTGCCTCTTAAGGAGGGCTTCAGACAGGTGCCTGCCAAAAGAACATGACAGGTCTTCCAGACTACATGGAGAATAGGAAGTTACCTAGGTGGTATGCCAACCACAAGCAAAGCAACTCAAACAATGAGTTAAAGCGGCTAAAGTACCTGTGTAACAACCAAACAATCAGTATAGTATTCAGACAAACAGTCAACAGACAAACAATAGTGATTTCCAATATACACAACAAACAAGTCAAATGCAACTCAAGTGAGTCCACCCAAGGACCTACAACACAATCAAATGTTAGCAAGCAAAGCAAATATCAAAGCTCAAGTGATGAGGCAACATCAACCATGGAGATTAGATGCTTGATCCTGAAAAACACAACTCAAATGTGAGTTCAAACCCCTAAGGCAAAGCCTAGGGTCAAAGGTGGAGTAAAAAGTCAAAACAGAAACTAATACTCAACATGAAGCATGTGTAAACAAGTAAGAAGATGTCCTAAAAAGGACCAAATCAAAAGCATTAAGCAAGGTCATCATTCAACCAAGAGAAGGCAAGGCAAGCAAAAAGTGCATACAATTGGTCATCAAGAATCAAAATTCCATATTAAAACAGAAATGACTCAAATAATTCTGGAAATTTTTATGAGCAATCAACATATCAAACACAATCATCATGCCAAAAATTATAAACAGAGGAGCTCAATTGGCAAGGCAATGAAAATGGAGAAGATCAACATCAAATTGTGTGACACACATTGTCACACCTAAAGTACATGTGTCCAAAACAGAAATGGAAAATGCTAAAAATGCATAACCAAGCCTCAAAAATCATACAACATGTTGAGAATCACCACACAAAATTTCATGGCAATTGGATCATTATTGAGCATTTCACATCAATTTGAATGAGGCATGTCACAAAAGCATACATGTTCAATTAGTCTAGCACAATTAAAATTCCAGCCATGGTAAAATCATAAAATCAACACCATAAAATTCTAGACATTCATAGGATCATGCAGAAAAAAATCTGGAATTAGTTGGATCATCAAGCTATTTTTTACAATTTTTTGAATATCATGCATAAAATGAAATAAACATTGCAAAACATAAAAAAATAATGAAATGAATTGATAAAATGGAAATGCAACCAGCAGGATTCGAAGTGTGTACAGGCACTACATGAAACTACGTCGTTTTGGACAATAGTAATTAAAATGAAAAAAAATGAAACGCGCGCTAGGTGGTATCGAACCCAGGATTTGGACATGACCAACACTTCTACAGTGTTCTTCAGCGCTTGAACCAGAGGTGCCCTAGGCTGGCCATGCGCGGTGGTGCTAGCGGCGGAAACAACCGTCTTTTTCATGAAGACGGTGGGTGAACAGTAACGTTCATGAATTTTTTTTCCAGAATTCGCAATATCATACACCAATCGATTCGTCTTGATATGTAGGTTCCACATCCACTATCATTTTGGCCTAATTCCTCATATATCATGCAAATCGATGAAAAGAAAATTTAACATCCAAACTTCTACTCAACATAACTCAGCCATATCTTAACCATTTTTCAAGATTTTAATATCAGTGGAATCAGCAAGCAAAGCTCTACAACTCTATATGCATAAAAAAGAGAATTAAGAGATTCGAAATTTGCACCTTCTTGAAGCTCCAACAATGGCAGTAGTGAATTTTGGTGATTCAAGGCTTGGCACGTGTGTGGATCTACTCCTGAGCACTTGTTATGAAGCTTTATGAATGAATTGAGGCTTGGAGAGGCTTAGATCTAACTCAAACAACAATTTCCATCTTCATGTTCTTGCTTGGAGTATGCACAAATTCTGCTCGAATTCAATGATCCAAAGCTTGATCTACACTATATCAATATCAGAGAACAAGAATATGGAAGAAAATCACTAGCCTATGTGAAGAAAATTTGAATTTGGATTGCGAGAAAATTTTGGAGGGAAAAAAGTTTTAGATCTAGAAATGATGAATAATGAGAATTCTGTTAGGATTTACTATTTATATGCTGGCCTAATCCAGTTCCTAATTACAATTAAGCATGGTTAATGAGATTTTAGTGAGAAAAGAGGTGTTATGCAAAAATTGGTTTTTCCACCCCATGCATGCAATCCCACGTGAACAGTGCATATGGCCATGCAATTTCACTTAAAACCATTTTATGAACATGTTGGAATGATCAAAAGGCTCATGTGATGCACCAATTTCAAATTCATGATTTTTCCTCCAAAATGAGCATGATTGAACAAATGGTCATGTGATGAAATTTCATGCAATGCCTTGATGGATTTGGAAATTTCATGTCATGAGAAGAATTATGCAAAAAGGAGCACTCAATTTGGAGTTCTAGATCAAAAGTTATGGCCTTTTGAAGTTCCATGCACATTTGGCAATGATTTGATCATATCTCCTCAACCATTCATCAGATGCTCATGATCTTGGACTTTTTGGTAATGGGAGAGAAAGATCTTCAACTTTCATGTTGGGAAAAAATTCATTTGAAGCTTCTTTGATGTTGGAAAGTCAAGTTGAAAGTGGACCAAAAACTTGCCATTTTTGGAAACTTGAAATTACAGGTCACTTTCCATTTTTGGAAACTTTTGATCTGGCTTCAAAACCTTCAAGGCATGAGTTTGACATGTTGAATAAACCTCTTTGGGACATGAATGAAGTGTCTCAAACCATTTCTCCACCTCCTAGCCCTCAGTTGACTTGCAGTTGACTTTTATGGGCCCCAGATGACCTGAAACTGTACTGTGGACTTTGAGCCTCTAGCACTTGGTACAATGGCTTCAAAATGAACCTTGATTCAGGTAAGCTCTCTAGAACAACCATAGGGTCTTTATCTCATGGAAATCCCTGGTCTCTTGCACAGATGAATTCTCCTGATGCCAGTCTTGACTGATAAGATGCAATGTAATATGCAATGATAATGTACTGTTAATGTGATGTTAATGCAATGGTAATGACCTAAAAATGAAATGAATGCATGAATGGGGGTGCAAATTTGAGGTGCTACAGCTGCCCCTATTCAATCAACTGGGAACCTGAACGGATGATAGCAACGGCTGTCAGACCTTCAAGGTAAACAGGGATTGTATACCAAGGAACCGTAGAATTTGCACTCTGCGGGGGATGATCAAAACAGTCGACTTGGTATACACTGATACCAAGGAACGCGAGGCCATTTACTGATGGCGGCTGGTGGAACAGTCGACTTGATATACACTGATATCAAGGAAAGCGAGGCCATTTATCGATGGCGGCTGGAACAATCGACTTGATATACGCGGATATCAAGGAAAGCGAGGCACATTTACCGATGGCGGCTTCGACTGGGGAGGAACAAGATGTTCACAACGGGAACCAGACAAGACGTTTACCGATGACTCTACTGGGGATTTTGATATGTACCTAAGAAAGGGTACATGACGAGACATTGACCGATGACTGGGAAAAAGGATATACAACCAGACGTCAACGGACGAATGGGAAAAAACTCGACGTTTACCGACATCGAAGGATGATGTTTACCGACACCAAAGGAATGACGACCATACATTTACCGATGACTGAAAAAAGATACACAACCAGACGTCAACGGACGAATGGGAAAAACTCGACGTTTACCGACATCGAAGGATGATGTTTACCGACACCAAAGGAAGGCTGACCAGACATTTAGTGATGACTGGAAAAAAGATACACAACCAGACGTCAATGGACGAATGGGAAAAAGCTCGACCAGACATCAACGGATGAATGGGAGAAAGAAGCCACGACCAGACATCGAAAGATGATGAATGGGAAGAGAAACCACGACCAGATGCCAACGGATGAATGGGAAAGACTCAACCAGACATCAACGGATGAATGGGAGAAAGAAACCACGACTAGACGCCAACAGACGAATAGGAAGGACTCAAACAGACATCAACGGATGAATGGGAGAAAGAAACCACGACTAGACGCCAACGGACGAATAGGAAGGACTCAACCAGACATCAACGAATGAAATGGGAGAAAGAAACCACGACTAGACACCAACGGACGAATAGGAAGGACTCAACCAGACATCAACGGATGAATGGGAGAAAGAAACCACGACTAGACGCCAACAGACGAAAAGGAAGGACTCAACCAGACATCAACGGATGAATGGGAGAAGGAAACCACGACTAGACGCCAACGGACGAATAGGAATGACTCAACCAGATATCAACGGATGAATGGGAGAAGGAAACCACGACTAGACGCCAACGAACGAATAGGAAGGACTCAACCAGACATAAACGGATGAATGGGAGAAAGAAACCATGACTAGACGCCAACGGACGAATAGGAAGGACTCAACCAGACATCAACGGATGAATGGGAGAAGGAAACCACGACTAGACGCCAACGGACGAATAGGAAGGACTCAACCAGACATCAACGGATGAATGTGAGAAAGAAACCACGACTAGACGCCAACGGACGAATAGGAAGGACTCAACCAGACATCAACGGATAAAATGGGAGAAAGAAACCACGACTAGACGCCAACGGACGAATAGGAAGGACTCAACCAGACATCAATGGATGAATGGGAGAAAGAAACCACGACTAGACGCCAACGGACGAATAGGAAAGAAAGCCCAATGTTACGGACATCGAAAGATGATGTCTAAGACTCTAAAAACAGGACCCACGCGGGGATCAACACGACACATACTGGTATCACCAGGATGACATCTACATCTGTCCGGACAAGGCCACACACTTGTCGGGGACTACGCTGGGGGAGTCAAGCTTTCCTTCCACAAGCGGGCGAGGAAGTAAACCTCTCTGGGGATTACCAATCCTGAATGTTGCCAAGAGCAACCGCTGTAAATGTGCCATACAGATGTTGAACAATGGTCCACTTCTGCTGGGGAACTAATCCCCCTTGCAAGATGCCAATGGAGGAAAACTCCTGCTGGGAAAGCTAACGATCACTTTGCTGAGTACACCATCTCTGGTTTAATCTCCCAATTCTGTGGGGAATAACACTGCTGGGGATGCTTGCTGATCGGACATTCTCAGAACGACAGAGAAACCCACTCAACTAGGGAGTCACTTGTTGGGAAAACACCAGCCTCTCAACCGTGCTGGGGAAACCAATTCTGAAATCGACCCTGATGTCGCGATGCTAAACACTTCCGATAAACCCATTCTCGGATGGTAACCACGACTTAGGGCAGTTTATGCTTGCAATGCTGATGCATGATTTTTTTCCAGCGCAATGCTCCATAATCATGGAAATGCTACGTACTTACTGATGCAATATGCTATGCTTATCTAAATGATGAATGCATAAAAACATGTCCCCTCCGGGGACAACACTGGGGAGCTCGAGGAACTCTGCTGAGGAACTTGATGTTATTTCAATCTCCACTCTGCTGGGGAATAGCGCTGCTGCTGGGGAAAGGAATAATCCTCACTAGGGATGACCTCCATTGTACCCGATCCGCTTGGGGAATTCTCTGGGGAAAATAACCAACAAACCTCCGCTGGGGAAACTACCAACTTCGGATGTGCTGAGGAAAACAACCCTCTCGACCCTGCTGGGGATACAACACCCTTCGGACCTGGCTGGGGGAACTGCAAACTCAACCCTGCTGGGGATTACAGCATTCAACCCTGCTGGGGAAACCATCTCTCCACCCTGCTGGGGAAAGGCATTTCAAACCTGATTGCTGAGGAACAAACTACCCACAGACACCTTCACTGGGGAAATAGCAACCTTCAGGCTCGCTCGGGGAGATAACACTCTCAGACCGCTCGGGGAGATACGACCTATCTGACACAGAACGCCCGTCGACTTGTCGTGCACTGGCGCTTACCATCTAACCACAGTGTCGGCTTTCCACTTTTGAGAACTCCCAGACTCATCTGGTCTCTTATGATTCATCACCTTGTATTTTCGGCTTCTCTAGGCTTCGAGACAATCAATCTCCTGCGATCTGGGCTAACTCTCTAATCTTTAGACTTTGAAGAGTCTTCTTGATTACCCTCTAGGATCGTCATCGCAATTCTTTCACCGTCTTTTCACCGTTCTTCTACCCCTTGCCCCTGATTGGACTCTGCGGGGATCTCTTTTTCCAAGGGCCTCATATCACAACCTGCGAGTGAGTGAAAATATCTAACAGCACCTGCAAAAGAGATTGTTAGATAAAAACGTGCCCCAGGCGTGCCAAAATTTCAACACCTAGGTCACTCAAACTTCCGAATAAGATTTCAAATTTTCACTCTTGTAAACATGCATCGGAAAGGACCTCTATGTCTCAAAATGAAAATATTCTTTATCAAACTAAACGGATGTTTTTGCAATCAAAGCGGTAATGAAAACAAAAACAAAATTATTTGACTGAACATGCATTTTATTGACTGAACAAAAGGTGGCTCAGAACCGAGCAACACAGGAAGCAATCCCTGAAAAGAGGTGATTGCGCACAAAAGGAAAAAATCTATCCTAATGGAAATGTGAAACCGTGATCTCATCGAGTTCCAACTCGGTTACACCCCATATGTCCTCAAGACTTTCCGCACTTTCTGCTTTCTGAACAAGACGCTTCCGATTGATCTCTGCCGGTGATTATTCTGGTGTCTTAACCAAAGTACAAACGATCATGCTGGACGCAGTTGTTCGTTTCATTCCCTCTTTTTCCTGGACCGCCCTTTCGGGTTTTCAGTCCACCGTGATACCCTTTTTTGCCCAAGCCGCCCTTGTGGGGTTTTCGACTTGCCGGGTGTACAGTTTTTTCTTGTTATCCCTAATTTTAGCCCGAACCTTTCTCGTTTTTTTTTTGGTTCGCCGGGATGCCCATTTTTGCCTGGACTCTTTTATTCTTTTCGTCCAGCGGGTCTCTTTGTACGAAGTATCTTTTAACTGCGTCCGCATTCACAGGGGATGGAAAATCTTCGTCATTCGTGATCATCAACAACAAGGCTTTGCCAGAGAAAACCTTCTTGACCACGAATGGACTTGCATAATCGTGTGTCCACTTGCCCCTACGATCGTTGAGGAGGAAGGATCCTTTTCAACACCACCTCTCCTACGTGGGATGCACGAGGTCGCACCTTTCGGTTAAGAGCACGTTTCATTCACTGGGTACAACTGCCCCATGACAAGTAACTGCCAGCCTTTTTTCCTCAATTGGGCTCCCTTCATACCGAGTCCTTATCCGCTCAGTCTCTTCTAATTTCTCATCTGTCAGGACTCTCCGCGATGGGATATGGACCTCAATAGGTAATACCACTTCTATCCCTCACCCGAGCGAGAAGAACGTTGCCCCAGTAGATGCATGCACCGAGGTTCGGTACCCAGGATACAAGCTTTGTACTCAGCCACCCTGTTGGTGCAATCAGATGTTAACCGGGCAACAAAAGGAACGCGGGAACCCTTTGGCGTAACCAAAGCAACACCAACTCCTATCATTCACGTTAACATCCCCATCAGACATCAGAATCCGTTCGGATTCAAGGTCAGGCCCCTCCTCCGGGATCGGTTACTCACAATCTTTCGATTTGAGAACCTCAACGTCCTCATCAGGGAACTCAAACTTCATCGGTGGATAATCCTCAACGGGCTGCTGGGGGAGGTAATCAGACAATACACTCCCCTTTATTGCTTTCTGAGAGGTATACTGAATACCGTATTCTATTAAAATCATTCATCATCTCGCAACTCATCCGGTAAATGTTGGCTTCTCAAAAAACTACTTGATCGGGTCCATCTTGGAAATCCATAAAGTGGTATGAACCAGCATATACTGTCTCAGTCGGCGAGCAGCCTATGCCAAAGTACAACAAGTTTTCTCGAGCAGTGAATGTATTGTTTCACAGTCGGTAAACTTTTTGCTAAGGTAAACTGCATGCTCTTTTCGACCAGACTCGTCATGCTGCCCCAGTACACACCTCATAGACCTCTCGAGGGCTGTCAAGTACGGAATTGATGGTCGTCCCTCCACAGGAGGCAATAGAATCGGAGGCTCCTGCAACTTATTCTTTTATTTTTTCAAATGCCCCTTGGCAATCATCATTCCACCTGACCGTTTGATCCTTTTTTTTTCAACAGCTTGGATGGGTTCACACGTGGCAGTTAGATGAGATGTGAACCATGAAATGTAGTTCAATCTGCCTAAGAGACCACGAACCTCTTTCTCTGTTCTCGGTTCAGGCACTTCTTGTATCACTTTTTCTTTTTTTCTTCTTTTTCCTTTTTTTTAGCAGGACCAACCTCGATTCCTCTTTTATTCACAATAAGCCTCAGCAACTTACCGGACCGCACTCCACAAGTGCCCTGATTCGGGTTCAACCTCAGTTTGAATTATCTCAACTGGTCCAACAACTTGGTCAAGCCTACCGGATGCCCCTCTTCTGTTTGGGACTTTGCTATCATGTCATCAACATAGCATTCGATTCCACGATGAATCATATCATGAAACAAAGTCACCATGGACTCTGACACGTGGCACCGGCATTCTTGAGATTGAATGGCATCACCTTATAACACAAAGTGCCCCTCAGTGTGATGAACATTGTTTTCTCCATATCATCTGGTGACCTTTTCATCTGATTATAACCAGAAAAGCCATCCATGAAGGAAAACACCGAGAACTGAGCTGTATTATCTACCAACACATCGATGTGATGGGAAGTCATCTTTCAGACTGGCTCTGTTCAATCTCGGTAGTCCACACGCATTCTCACCTTCTCATCCTTTTTCGGCACCGACTTCTGCTTCACTGGAGGATAATCCTCTCTCCAATGGTAGCTTGTGCACCACAATATCGGTACCCTGCCCTGGCATATCTTGATAAGACCAGGCGAAGATATCAACATTCTCTTTCAACAGGGCTACCATTCCGCTCTTGACATTTGCCCCTGAAGCGGCCCCCAACTTTCACTTCCTTTCTGACTTCGGCGGTGCCTAGATTAACAATCTTGAATCGCTCCTCGTGCGATTGAATCACCTTCTCCTCTTGTTTCAACAACCTGGCTAATTCCAGCAGATCACAATCTTCTTCGCCTTCTTCTTCGGCATGATTGATCGGATTGTCGAAGTCATACAGAGGTGTAACCGAATTGTTATCAATGAGATCCGGAGAATACAAAAGTCGGAACGAGGAAAAACAAAAGGAAGGAAAATGAAAACAAACATTGCCATTTTTATTATTTTAAACTGCAAAAATAAATGAAAAACAGGGAACACCGCTTTTACTACAAAAACATCCATTTATTAATGATGCAAAATGTTGCACAATGAAACACATGAGATGGCCCTTACAATGGACCATTACGTTTCGGGCAAAACATATGGCTTTCATGCAAACAGAATTGAAAAACAGAAATACTACTCTTCATGATGATTGACAGTGGTGATCTTTGAGGCTTTCCAGTTTTCTGGCACGCACGATTTTATCCACGAGTCAAGCTCGCAGTCACTGTCAATCTTTTCACCCACCGCACAGGCATGACCTGGATCCAGCATTCCGGCACTGACGAATGTGAACGGTTGACGACGTCCTCTGTTTTGTCTAGACGAATCTTGATCTAGCTGATAGCCAACCCCGAACATATCCGCTTTCACCATAATGTCTATGATCTTTCCCCAGCCTAGGGCTTCTCCGTTCTTCACCACTTCCATGGCCTGTTTGTAAGAAGAAATGGACAGCTTCTTCTCTTTCTCAGTACAGATGGCCTTCTCCACTTTGACAGTTTCAACTGCCTGACATGGTGTTTCAAATTTTTCACAATCCATTTCCACATCTGTCATCCTCTGAATCGTTTCCCTCACTATTACACACCCATCTGTAGCGATAGCCGCACAACAATTACCACCACCAGGGAAAGCTCCACTCTTCATCAGATGCCTCTGGACCACAGCCATTGGAGTTTTTAACTGATTCGCATCTGTCACCTCCATTTTTCTTTTGTCCTTCGACACCATGTTCACCCCCCAGGACCATGCATCTGTACGGGGTCAGCATTAACATTCAGTGTCGGTGCCAAACTGATGGCCTTAGAATCCACCATATCTTGGACGACATGCTTAAACGCTCTACAGCCCTCAATGTTATGTCCGGGTGCCCCAGAATGGAACTCGCACCTGGCGTTCTCATCGTAATTTGCAGGCCTCCGATGCAGTTCTACAGGAACCAATATTCTCGGCTGAACTAACCCGAGATCCCTCAACCTCTTAAACAAAAGGGTATAAGTCACGGGTGGCTTATCAAACTGACGATCCGTCGTCCCCTTCTTCACTTGGCACCCAGCTTTCTGTGCTTTCTGTTGAGGTGGCGGTTGTTGCTGTTGTGCATGTGGATTACCAATAGGGGTGGTTACAGTGGCAACATAAGGGTGGTAACGATCCTTACCGTGCCCCTTTTTGGCCTGTACACCACTTGATTCAACCTCCTTCTTAAGCTGACCATTGCTAGAGGGCTTCTTGACTCCAGACGACGGAGCATTTCCCTGAATTTTCTCCGTTATCAGCCATTTTTCAATCCTCTCCACCCTCTCAGCAATTGCTTCTGCCCCAAGGCGAGCCCTTGCACGACATTGAACAACTCCCTCATTATCTCTTTCAATTCGAGAATGTCGGCGTTGGGTGGATCCATCAGTCTGGATTTGTTGACACCTACAAAACAGCAAACAGGTTAATATGACTCACACATGCAATGTCTATCCGTATGAGGAATATTCTGTCCTTTGATTCTGGCTTCATAGAGACGGATAATATTTCAACAATAACATTCTGACATCAGGATGTCTCTCGACCAGAATCTCAATCAAAAATGGACCCTGAGTACGGATAGACATGGGTTAAATGCAGATGAATGCGAAATGGGAATGATGCAAAATGCATGCAGGCAGGTCACTGTGCCATCTTCTAAGTCATCTGAGGATCAACTATACTGGACTCTGTCTCTGGACTGATTACAATCATCTGTGGGCCCGAGTAACCATAAATCCAACTTGGGGAGTTCCGAAATAAACGGAACCGGGGGACATATCACCTTCATCACAGGAACATCCACTGAACGGATGACAACCAGATCCTCTGAACAAGTATCCTTAAATTCAACTCGGGGATCCGAAATAAACGGAACCCGCTGATAGATATCACGGACAGAACTCCAGCGTGTCAGAGATAGATATCCATAAGTCCAACTGAACCATAGTCACCATCTGTACCTGCAAATGATTCAATCCCTCCCCACTCACGGGTGTCATCTAGGCCAAGGTAAGGATAAGAGAAACGCAGGATAAACGATCCTTTCAAGAATATCATCATATGCACACCAGATGTATGCAACGATAATACCCCATCAGAATCTGAACGGCTCGTGATATCATGTTCAACTAAGTGGCGCTATACCACCCGCTTCCCATGAATCACTCTATTCCTAGGTGTCCTAAAGTTCACTCATAGCCTGGGTATTGGGCCTTTTACCTCTTGTGATTCCCACCCAACAGAGAAACAGATACACAGCCAGCACAATGATAATATGATGCATGCAAACATATATGCAAGTATATATAGTCACATCATAATCATAAATGCAATAAATGAAGCAGTAAAAACAACCACAACTATCCTAAAGAGTGCTAGGATTGACTCGCTAAGGGAAGATGGACCAGCAAGAGGTCAACTTCTCTAGAGTCCCCAGCAGAGTCGCCAGCTGTCGCATTACGCGAAAAACCGGCGGGAAAAGAAATAGAGCCGCCACCGTGCGTTATTTATCCCAAAGGAGGGAAAGGAAACGCTCGAAGTAAACTTGGAAAGGAAATGGTCTTACGACAAGAGATGCAAGGATCGGGAGTCGGTTATGCGAAGGGAAGGTATTAGCACCCCTACACATCCATCGTACTCGACGGGATCCACGCTCAGAAAGAATAGAAGAAAGGTTGCTAAAGAAACTGCTCAAACTGCACAAACTGGATAAAACACAGAAAAGACGGAAGAAGGTAACTCGGCAGGATGTCGCATCCTGGTCCTACGTAGTTTGTCAGAAACAAACATTAGAGTCGACGTAGTTCGGGGAATGGGAAACGTGCTCGCTAGGATATTGCATCCTATGCATACGTATCTTCTCTAACCAGAGAAAGAATCAGAGCACTCATAGCTCGGCTAACGCACGCCAAACAAAACACTAAACGGAGACGCTGAGACGTCAAAGCAAACTGGAAATGGAATGCCAATCGCTGGTCTTACATCCAACTCCAGACAAAACAACCACAAACGGGAAACCGACTGCCAATCGCTGGACTTACATCAGACTCCAAGCACACACACAACACGGGAAACCGACTGCCAATCGCTGGGCTTATGCTAGACTCCACACAAACGATCACACACAGGAAACCGACTCCCAATCGCTGGACTTATGTCAGACTCCAGACAAACAAACACACACAGGAGACCGACTGCCAATCGCTGGACTTACGTCAGACTCCAAACAAACACAAACAAAACAAAAAGGTTGAAAAAGAAAAAGGGCGCCCGGAGAGATCTGCTCATCTCCTGCCTACGTACCTCATCTGGTATGAGGATCAGGGCGACGTAGTTCCCCTTAACAGGGAAAAAACTTCTATCCTAACCAGAGACTAGGGAGATAACAGACTACTAGGGAAACTACGACTCGAGCCTAGAAGTTGTCATGCATACGATCCCTATGTTGAGGTCTCTAATCAGCACCTAACTCGCACAGGGAGCAAGCTAGCCTAAACATCAAGTAAGCAAACACAAGCACAAGAGAGCAAGCACACACACTATATGCAAACAAGCGACTCGTACAAGGCTGGGCTTTAGTCAAGGGGTCATATCAACCTCGACAAACAAGTCGGTTCTGTTAGGGGTGTTCTAAGCTCTTAACCCTAACATTGAGAGTTAGGGTGAAGCAGATGAAATGGTAATGAGGGTAAAACCTCATAGCTCTTAACCCGGGCCTGGGTGAGCTTGAATCAATGAAAACATGGGAGTCCAGAATATGGGACTCTACTCCACTTGACCGACTCTATATACAAGATCTTGGGTGTTTATTCAAAATGCATCAGCACATAGTGCGAGTAAGATGAAAGACTCAACTGAATAGCAGGGGATGGATTGCACATCCCTTCTATCTGCCAATGCCTCTTCACTTAGGAGGTCTTTACATGTGCACAAAGATAAACAAGCACAAACATTGCCTCTTAAGGAGGGCTTCAGACAGGTGCCTGCCAAAAGAACATGACAGGTCTTCCAGACTACATGGAGAATAGGAAGTTACCTAGGTGGTATGCCAACCACAAGCAAAGCAACTCAAACAATAAGTTAAAGCGGCTAAAGTACCTGTGTAAACAACCAAACAATCAGTATAGTATTCAGACAAACAGTCAACAGACAAACAATAGTGATTTCCAATATACACAACAAACAAGTCAAATGCAACTCAAGTGAGTCCACCCAAGGACCTACAACACAATCAAATGTTAGCAAGCAAAGCAAATATCAAAGCTCAAGTGATGAGGCAACATCAACCATGGAGATTAGATGCTTGATCCTGAAATACACAGCTCAAATGTGAGTTCAAACCCCTAGGGCAAAGCCTTGGGTCAAAGGTGGAGTAAAAAGTCAAATCAGAAACTAATACTCAACATGAAGCATGTGTAAACAAGTAAGAAGATGTCCTAAAAAGGACCAAATCAAAAGCATTAAGCAAGGTCATCATTCAACCAAGAGAAGGCAAGGCAAGCAAAAAGTGCATACAATTGGTCATCAAGAATCAAAATTCCATATTAAAACAGAAATGACTCAAACAATTCTGGAAATTTTTATGAGCAATCAACATATCAAACACAATCATCATGCCAAAAATTATAAATAGAGGAGCTCAATTCGCAAGGCAATGAAAATGGAGAAGATCAACATCAAATTGTGTGACACACATTGTCACACCTAAAGTACATGTGTCCAAAACAGAAATGGAAATGCTAAAAATGCACAACCAAGCCTCAAAAATCACACAACATGTTGAGAATCACCACACAAAATTTCATGGCAATTGGATCATTATTGAGCATTTCACATCAATTTGAATGAGGCATGTCACAAAAGCATACATGTTCAATTAGTCTAGCACAATTAAAATTCCAGCCATGGTAAAATCATAAAATCAACACCATAAAATTCTAGACATTCATAGGATCATGCAAAAAAAAATCTGGAATTAGTTGGATCATCAAGCTATTTTTTACAATTTTTTGAATATCATGCATAAAATGAAATAAACATTGCAAAACATAAAAAAAATAATGAAATGAATTGATAAAATGGAAATGCAACCAGCAGGATTCGAAGTGTGTACAGGCGCTACATGAAACTACGTCGTTTTGGACAATAGTAATTAAAATGAAAAAAAATGAAACGCGCGCTAGGTGGTATCGAACCCAGGATTTGGACATGACCAGCGCTTTTACAGTGTTCTTCAGCGCTTGAACCAGAGGTGCCCTAGGCTGGCCATGCGCGGTGGTGCTAGCGGCGGAAACCACCGTCTTCTTCATGAAGACGGTGGGTGAACAATAACGTTCATGATTTTTTTTTCCAGAATTCGCAATATCATACACCAATCGATTCGTCTTGACATGTAGGTTCCAAATCCACTATCATTTTGGCCTAATTCCTCATATATCATGCAAATCGATGAAAAGAAAATTTAACATCCAAACTTCTACTCAACATAACTCAGCCATTTCTTAACCGTTTTTCAAGATTTTTATATCAGTGGAATCAGCAAGCAAAGCTCTACAACTCTATGTGCATAAAAATGAGAATTAAGAGATTCGAAATTTGCACCTTCTTGAAGCTCCAACAATGGCAGTAGTGAACTCTGGTGATTCAAGGCTTGGCACGTGTGTGGATCTACTCCTGAGCACTTGTTATGAAGCTTTATGAATGAATTGAGGCTTGGAGAGGCTTAGATCTAACTCAAACAACAATTTCCATCTTCATGTTCTTGCTTGGAGTATGCACAAATTCTGCTCGAATTCAATGATCCAAAGCTTGATCTACACTAAATCAATATCAGAGAACAAGAATATGGAAGAAAATCACTAGCCTATGTGAAGAAAGTTTGAATTTGGATTGGGAGAAAATTTTGGAGGGAAAATTTTTTTAGATCTAGAAATGATGAATAATGAGAATTCTGTTAGGATTTACTATTTATATGCTGGCCTAATCCATTTCCTAATTACAATTAAGCATGGTTAATGAGATTTTAGTGAGAAAAGAGGTGTTATGCAAAAATTGGTTTTTCCACCCCATGCATGCAATCCCACGTGAACAGTGCATATGACCATGCAATTTCACTTAAAACCATTTTATGAACATGTTGGAATGATCAAAAGGCTCATGTGATGCACCAATTTCAAATTCATGATTTTCCCTCCAAAATGAGCATGATTGAACAAATGGTCATGTGATGAAATTTCATGCAATGCCTTGATGGATTTGGAAAGTTCATGTCATGAGAAGAATTATGCAAAAAGGAGCACTCAATTTGGAGTTCTAGATCAAAAGTTATGGCCTTTTGAAGTTCCACGCACATTCGGCAATGATTTGATCATATCTCCTCAACCATTCATCAGATGCTCATGATCTTGGACTTTTTGGTAATGGGAGAGAAAGATCTTCAACTTTCATGTTGGGAAAAAAATTCATTTGAAGCTTCTTTGATGTTGGAAAGTCAAGTTGAAAGTGGACTAAAAACTTGCCATTTTTGGAAACTTGAAATTACAGGTCACTTTCCATTTTTGGAAACTTTTGATCTGGCTTCAAAACCTTCAAGGCATGAGTTTGACATGTTGAATAAACCTCTTTGGGACATGAATGAAGTGTCTCAAACCATTTCTCCACCTCCTAGCCCTCAGTTGACTTGCAGTTGACTTTTATGGGCCCCAGATGACCTGAAACTGCACTGTGGACTTTGAGCCTCTAGCACTTGGTACAATGGCTTCAAAATGAACCTTGATTCATGTAAGCTCTCTAGAACAACCATAGGGTCTTTATCTCATGGAAATGCCTGGTCTCTTGCACAGATGAATTCTCCTGATGCCAGTTTTGACTGATAAGATGCAATGTAATATGCAATGATAATGTACTGTTAATGTGATGTTAATGCAATGGTAATGACCTAAAAATGAAATGAATGCATGAATGGGGGGTGCAAATTTGAGGTGCTACAACAGGCCTCATACTCAGCCATATTATTCTTGCATTTGAAAGTTAGCCTTGCTGTAAAAGGAATGTGTGTGCCTTGAGGCGTAATGATTACCGCCCCAATACCATTTCCATATTGATTTATCGCGCCATCAAATACCATACTCCATCTGGAACCAGGCTCTGGCCCTTCGTCGAGTGTAGGCTTATCACAATCTTTCATTTTCAAATACAGAATCTCCTCATCTGGGAAGTCATACTAAACCGACTGATAGTCCTCAATTGGTTGATGTGCCAAGTGGTCAGCCAAAATACTACCTTTAATAGCTTTCTGAGCTCGATACTCAATATCATACTCAGACAACAACATCTGCCAACGGGCAATCCTTCCAGTTAAAGCAGGCTTCTCAAATATATACTTGATTGGGTCCATTCTGGATATCAACCAAGTGGTATGATTCAACATATACTGACGTAAGCGCTTAGCGGCCCAAGCCAAAGCACAACATGTCTTCTCAAGCATTGAATATCGAGACTCACAATTGGTGAACTTCTTACTCAAGTAGTAGATATCATACTCTTTCTTCCCTGATTCATCTTGCTGGCCAAGGACACAACCCATAGAATCTTCAAGAACAGTCAAATACATGATCAATGGTCTCCCTTCCACGGGCGGAGACAGAATCAGAGGCTCAGACAGATACTCTTTAATACTATCAAAAGCTTTTTGGCAATCCTCGGTCCAATCATGAGACTGATCTTTCCGGAGGAGCTTGAATATTGGCGCACATGTGGCAGTCATGTGGGATATGAATATGGAAATGTAATTCAAGCGACCAAGAAAACCTCGGACTTGCTTCTCATTTTTGGGCGTAGGCATCTCTCGTATTGCTTTAACCTTTGCAGGATCAACCTCAATACCTTTCTCACTGACAATAAAGCCCAATAACTTGCCAGAACGGACTCCAAATGTACACTTGTTGGGATTCAGACGAAGCTTGTACTTCCTCAAACGCTGAAAAAGCTTCAACAAGTGCTCGACATGTTCAACTTCCGTTCTTGACTTGGCGATCATATCATCAACATATACCTCGATCTCCTTATGCATCATATCATGAAACAAGGTGGTCATAGCTCGTTGATACGTGGTTCCGGCGTTCTTCAAACCAAAGGGCATCACTCGATAACAGAATGTTCCCTAAGGTGTGATGAATGTTATCTTCTCCATATCCTCGGGTGCCATTTTAATCTGATTATATCCGGAAAATCCATCCATAAACGAGAAGACCTTGAATTTAGCTGTATTATCTACCAACATATCAATATGTGGTAGAGGGAAATCATCTTTCAGACTAGCTTTATTCAAGTCTCTATAGTCCACACACATCCGGACTTTTCCGTCTTTCTTAGGCACGAGCACAATATTGGCCACCCATTGAGGATATGTAGAAGTCACCAAAAACCCCGCATCAATTTGCTTCTGAACTTCCTCTTTAATCTTCACTGCCATGTCAGGATGAGTTCTTCTGAGTTTCTGCTTCACAGGCACACACTCAGGTTTTAAAGGTAGGAAATGTTGCACAATATCAGTATCTAGACCAAGCATGTCTTCATATGACCAGGCGAAGACATCAACATATTCTCGTAGCAAATCAATCAACCCCTTCTTAACAGATTCTTCAAGGAGTGCCCCAATCTTCACTTCTCGCACACAATCCTCAGACCCCAAGTTGATTGTTTCTAGATTCTCGAGATGCGGCTGAATGATCTTCTCTTCATGCTCAAGTAACCGGGTGATCTCATCAGGAATCTCTTCAACATCATTTTCTTCTGCCTCAAATACAGGGAACTCAAAATTGGGAGATGGTGTTGGGTCATTATGTTCAATGGGTCTAGAAATCAACCTGCATAATGGTTTTGGATATGAAAAGCTTTAGAATTCAAACAAGGCAAATCATTATGCATATGGAAAGATCGATTTTATTCTATTTTTTTTTAGGGTTTTATGTGATCACCAATTTCATGCAAAAAACGAAAAGGGAAAATAATTGGAAAAACAAACATTTAACATGAATTTATTGAATGAAAATATCATTGTATTTATGCGCCAACGATGTCATCACTCCTCCTTTTGGCATGGGAGAAGGGTTTTTTAAACAAAGTGATCATTACGTTGACTTATGGATAACTGTAGGAATATCCATAGCGACCCAATTGTTGCAGACCCCACCAGGGATGATGAAGTTGCCAGAATCCTTTGTATCTTCTTCTAAGACGGCAGCAGCCTCCTCATTTGGACCAGTGTGGATGAAACCTCCACTCTTGAATAACCCTTGCTTGTTGAAAGTACCAGAAAAAAAACCTATGCCAGCCCGAGACTCGTTATCTTCTAACTCGATCATTCTTCCTAAGCCAGTGGTTGCACCACGCTCAATGGCCAGCTTTGCATCCTTGTAGGAAGCAAATGAAGGAGCTCTTTTCTCAATAGGCTCAGCAATAGATAACGCTTGGAAAGGAGTTCCAACTTCAACCTCAGCATCTATATAAGAGAAGGAAGACAAGTGGCTAACCAGGAGAGCCCTTTGTCCCCCTACCACCACCAGCTTCTTGTTTTTCACGAATTTCAATTTTTGGTGTAGGGTGGACGTCACGGCGCCTGCCTTGTGAATCCATGGTCTGCCTAAGAGACAACTATACGATGGGTGAATGTCCATAACCTGGAAGGTAATCTGGAAGTCACTTGGTCCGATCTTGATTGGGAGCTCAACTTCCCCAATCACAGTTTTGCGAGACCCATCGAAAGCCTTCACAACTACTCCACTCTGCCTCATGGGAGGCCCTTGATATGATAGCTTTGAGAGAGTGAACTTTGGCAACACGTTCAATGATGACCCAGTGTCCACCAGTACATTGGACATGGCGTTGTCTTTACAACCCATAGATATATGTAATGCCAAGTTGTGGTCTCTTCCCTCCTCAGGGAGATCAGAGTCACAAAAGCTCAGGTTGTTACAAGCAGTGATGTCTGCAACAATGCTATCGAATTGCTCCAAAGTGACATCGTGATCCACATATGCCACATCCAACACCTTCTGCAGAGCCTCTCGGTGTGGTTCTGAATTTAAGAGTAAGGATAACGCAGATATTTTGGATGGCGTTTGTAGAAGTTGGTCTACAACATTGTACTCGCTTGTCTTGATGAGCCTCAGCATCTCATCGCAGTCTTCTTCCACATTTCCTCTTGGGCCGACAGAAGTAGGAGTTTTTAGTACGGAGGAGGGCTTAACAGCAAGTGCCGGATTCGGAGAATTCACAACGTTCCCAATCGGGCGTTCAACAAAATCAGCATTAATTTGAGGCTTCGACGGTGCTGAAAATACACGGCCACTTCGGGTCAAACCGCTAACATCGGCAATATTCACAACAGAAGAAGAGGGCAAGGACACCTCTTTCCCATTCTCTACTGCTACGGTGTTGTAGCGATAGGGAACTTCCTTTTCAGAAGAGTAAGGCACATGACCAACAGGCTTAATGATCAGAGCGGGAGAAGCCTTCTACTTGCTACCATTGTACTTGATGATAACAGGCTCGGGTATCCGGAACACTGGGGAGATCACATTGACCTCAGGCTCATTTTCATCAACATTCCTGTTTTGAAGGATCTCAATGACTCCTTCGTCCAACATTTCCTGAACATCCTTGCGCACCTGGCAACAACCCAATCGGTTAACAGAGCAGACTCGGCATCTATCATGGTCATGCTCATAATGACTATAGTTACATAACAAACGGTGCGTCTCGACCAGCGATTGTTGAATATGACTGACATATTGGACCTTGTATTTTCCAGGGCAACCCTGGACCATGTTGACAGATTTCGCATGTTCGGGCAATGGGTTCTTCTTCACGTTAGGACCTACGTCCTCGAAACACAGAATACCACACCTCACAAGGTCTTGAACCTTGGTCTTCAAAGGGTAACAATTCTCCACGTCGTGGCCGGGAGCACCAGAATGGTAAACACAATGTAACTCGGGATTATACCACCACTGGGGGTTATCAGGTATAGCCGGTGGGTCTCTCGGAGTAATCAACTTCCTCTCTATCAAAGAGGGATATAACTCTGCGTACGTCATCGGAATAGGATCAAAAGTGACCTTTTTCCTCTCGTAACCTGTGCTGGTTTGATTACTGTTTCGAGGCTGGTAGGCCTGCTGTTGTGGACGGAGCTGTTGTGGCTGATATTGCTGAGGTGGTTGCTGATTGTTGTCGTGGTGCTGGTACTGTTGATTATCTCTAAAGACAGGTGCTATATGAGCCACCTGGTGCTGGTTACTGGCGGGATGCACAGCCTTCCTCCTCACAGAGGGTCTTCTTGGTTTCTCATGGGAGGTCACAGCATGTGCCTCTCCATCTTTCTTCTTTGCAAACGCCCCAAAACTTTTGGCAGAAGAGCCTTCTTCTCTGGTTAACCGTCCTTCACGGACCCCTTCTTCTAGACGCATCCCCATATTTACCATCTCGGTGAAGTCAGAAGGAGCGCTAGCACTCATCCGCTCGTAATAGAATGAACTCAAGGTCTTCAAAAAAATCTTAGTCATCTCTTTCTCTTCTAGCGGAGGCACGATCTGTGCTGCCACCTCTCGCCACCTCTGGACGTTCTCCTTAAATGTTTCTTTATCCTTCTAGGACATGGCTCTCAATTGATCTCTATCGGGAGCTATATCCACGTTGTACTTGTATTGCTTGACGAAGGCCTCGCCGAGATCATTGAAGGATCGGATGTACGCGCTGTCTAAACCCATGTACCAACGCAAAGCGGCACCGGACAGACTGTCCTGAAAGTAGTGGATGAGTAGTTGGTCATTATCGGTCTGAGTTGACATCTTCCTGGCATACATGACCAGGTGGCTGAGAGGACAAGTATGTCCTTTGTACTTTTCAAAATCAGGGACCTTGAATTTCACAGGGATCTTCACATTTGGAACCAAGCAGAGTTCGGCAGCAGACTTGCCGAAAAGATCTTTCCCTCTGAGAGTTTTCAATTCCTTGCGAAGCTCAAGAAATTGGTCGTTCATAGCATCCATCTTCTCATAGACATCTGGACCCTCAGACGGCTTAGAATGATAGATGGTGTCGTCTACCCCGGGCAAAGTATGCACGACAGAAGGAGGAACGACAAGGACCGGGCTAGATGCCGACAGAGAAGCAAAGGCGGGAACAGGACCCTCAGGAATGAAATTGAGAGGCATCCCCCATGGGAATCCGGTTGGCATGGCTGTTGGAACAGAGTGTGCACTGGTAGCGGGCACAATAGAGGAGACAATCTCGGAGATAATTGTCCTCTTGGGAGGAGTTGAAGGTGTCGGAGAGGACTGGCTTTGGGCAGCCATGAATGACTCCATTAGGGCACTCAATCTGGCCACTTCCTCTTTCAGCTCGCGGTTCTCTTACTCTAGATGATCCATCAGTCTTGCAGAGTTGGCTCTAGTGTAGTACCGGTGAGTCAGCTTGTCTTCAAAATAAATGAAGGACACAGAGTTAGACCACAGGGCAAGGGACCGGAAACAAAACCTGCTTATGCATATGATGCATGCAATGCTTGTGCATATGATTTGTTTTTTATTTTAAAGGAACTTTAGAGTTTTATTTGCAAATTTTGGAAATATTAAGCATTTTATCACATATGGAAATATCTCATCAAATAATATCAGGAAAAAGAAGTGCAGCATCGTCGATCATATACAAGAGAAAAGGAAAATAATCATCGTATGGATCCCTAGAAACAATCATCTAAAGCTCGGGACACAGAAAGATAAGATGCGCGAAGCCTCTTCACCTCCCTCTCGTAGGTTGCCTCCATATCTGCCTTCTCTTTGGCGAGTCGATCATACTTCCTCTTCCAGAACTTAGAAGACTGAGGAAGTAAAGAAGTCCATACATCATCAGGGTCATCAATAACTTGATGCTCAAGGAACTCAATCAAAGCATCCTTCTCCTTAATCTGCTGAAGCAACTCTTCACGTTCACGGATCCAGGCACGTGAACGGTCTTCGTCTCTCAATTCCTCTACTCCTTGATTAGGGAGGGTTGATGGCCCAGCCATAATCATAGGTGTAGGTGTTGCACCCCAAAATTTGCCCTCTATTTTTAACTCTAACCAATTTTTTTGTTTCACATTCATTTGCATCATCTTCATAGCATAACATTTTTTTCTGTCTTAATATTAGCCGGAATAATTTCTCGGAATTTACAAACAGACTGGTCAAATTAACTTTTTAACTGTGCCTAAAATTAGTCAACAAAAAAATGTCAAGTTTAAGTTTGCAAATGTCGGTAACATTAATCTGCGGTTCACGTGGTTTAATTTGACATGCTAAAAATATTTTTACGACTATTTTTGGTCATATGTTGATCAGTCTGAGCAGTTTAAACGGTCATAATTTTTATTTCAAAATCCGACCAAACGCTGTATTTTTCCGAGTCATTTATTTCGCGCTGATTATTTTGACATGTTCATTTTATTTTTTCGAGCATTTTGGTGCCTGACTTTTTTTTTTTGAGTCTATTTATTTTTATATTGGGTCTAGAATAAATAAATAGGTTAATTAGTTTTTATTTTGATTTTAACTATTTTAATTATTTAACTTTATTCAGTTTTTAATTTAATATTGGGTTTCAAAATAAACTTAGGCCCATTATCATTAACCTAATTTGTTCCTATATATATTTACTAGCATGACTGATAGAGGGAGGCCGAAAGACAGAACAAAAAAGAGAAACTGAGAGTGGCTGATCTATACTATCGTACACACAGTTTGGTAATAGTTTATATATGATATATACTTTATCTATTTTGTTGATATATTTGATTATGTTTTCGGATCGGATCGTGTCAATACGCCGTTTTCACATATACGTGTATGAGGCGTGACATTTGTGTTATCCGATCCAGTTGCGATGATCGCAATTTTGCGCTAGCAACGCCGTTGTTTTTTTTAATTCATTTTTTTTATATATATACATATATTTAGATCTGCACATTTTTTTTCATAACTAACTACCCTGATTTTTCCTAAACCCTGACAATTTCGCCACAAACTCTAAATTTCAAACCTAAAACTTTAACCGTGTTGTTTCCTCTAAACCATAAACCTTTTCTTAAACCTTAACAAACCTTATTATTATTTCCTATTTTCGCTCATATTTATGTTATTTATACACTGTAACTGCTTCGCCCTTGTAATATTTTAAGTTTTAACTTGTAATATTTTCAGTTTTACTTTTCACCATCTTTATTATGTAACTGCACCAAAGCGTTGTAATAATGAGGGTTTTATTTTCTGCCATTGATTTTCTGCCATTTTATTTTTCTGCCATTTATTTTTCTGCCATTTAAATTCCTGCCATTGATCCTATATTAACTGCGTGGTTTAGTAATGTAGGGCGTGAAAACCTACTAAATTAATTATTTAATATTTTTCTATAACCTTTATATTTTTTGTAAATAAATAATAAATACTAACTATTTTAATAACTTTTTTTTATTACTTACTTATAATAATAAATCCTTATATATTTTGTAAATAAAATCTAATTGACCATTTTTCTAATTGAATAATAATAATAAACCTATTAATCTAATAATTTGATATTTTCTATAATCTTTATTTATTTTGTAAATAACTAACTTAATATTTTTCATATAACTCTTTTATTTTATAATTTGTACATTAATATATTTTAAATTCTTTTATTATTACTAATTTATTTTAAACTCATATTTTTCTAATAATTTCTAAAAAAATCTAACTTGTTTAACTTAAAATAATTTCTTTTAAAATTCTAACCTTTTTATTATCACTTTATTATTATTGTTATTTTATTATTGCTTTATTACCATTGTTTATTTATTATTTTATTATTATTTGCTTTTTTCTATTCTATTTTTGCTTCATTATTTTCCTTATTTTAATTTTGTTTTATTTATAATATTAGGAACAAATGTATAGGTTGTAAATTTATTCTTTCTCGCCTGATTATTATGTATTTGTCCCATAGCCATGTAATAGTTTAGGAATTTATTTTTCTTGCTTTTATTTTTTGTAAATATTTATTGCGTGGTTAGTAATTTAGGGAGTGCAAAAAACTAACTGTAAATAATTGAACTTAGAAAATTAAATTCAAGACAAATATCTGAAAAATAACACTCACACACGTAAGTCGATCTTTGATCGCCATCTGTACTTCCTAGGGTATTCCTCTTGGTTGCCTTCTTTAAATGGTCAAGTCCCTCGAAAATAGGGGTGTCTTAAGCAAAGTCCCTTCAAACAGAAAAGTCATCAAGTCCCTATAAACTTAAAAGATCAAGTCCCTACGAGGTTTCCTACGATATAATGATCTTGTCCCTTCGGTAAATATGATGATAGTCCCTACGAGTTGCTAAAGACACCCCTTATGTTGCCTTCATTGACCATACGATGACCCTACGCCCGTCCCTTAAACACATCCAAGGTAATGACTACCTATTCCTTAATAATAGGGACAGTCTTACCATTGAAAGAATATACGAGAACACGAAAGACTTAATCTAGGGTAGGTATCTCATAGTTACTTGCTCACACTTTTCAAAATTACTTTTACACCTCACAATTTCTAAACTAGGCTTTGTATACACCCATACGAGGGCCATTACAAAGTACTTAAAGAAATTTTTCTAATCACACACTACACTCTTGCAAACAAACAAAGTGAGCTAAGTAACTAAGAGCCCATGGATAACCATGGATATAAAGGGTGCTAATACCTTCCCTTTGTATAACCTACCCCCCGAACCCAAAATCTTTTTAAGGTCTTTCCTGTTCTTTTATGTCCTTTCCTTTTGGATAAAATAAAAGTCGGTGGCGACTCTTGCTATCCGCAACATTTAACTAAAGTCAGTTCTCCCACCGTGTTACAGAACTGGCGACTCTGCTGGGGACTTAATAAAAGAGGGGTACCCTTAGGAATTAGATCACTTTAAAATTGTTTGCCTTGTTTGCTTTATACTTATCTGTTGGGTGCTCTTATGTGTGAAAGACCCTAACCCGGATCTAGTGTACCTTAGGTAAATGGCAATGGACCAAGGAAACTGTACGGCGTATATCGATATGGTTGATCTAGTGGCCATAGTTAGTGTGACTTCTTGGTTGGTGCTTATGTTCCTTAAGCAAGTTGAGGATAATATGAGGCTGCCATATGTTGTCAATACACTAACTGACTTTTAGAACCCTAGTCATCCCATCTTGGCCTTTAGAAAGTAGTGAGATAACCGACTTTGGTGAAGACTAAAGTTGGTTGATACTCGATACTACACTCATTGAGATCCTAAACTTGGAGGGTTTTGGTTGGCAAGTAAGTTGCCTACTGAACAACCACCCTTGTGAAGGATCAATGATTTTGAGATCCCTTAGAACCTGGTTACTTTTGTAGGACAGGATGAATCAACTAAACTTCAGGGGAGGGTACTTACCTTTAAACCTCATGCAAGCCTTCAAACCTAGGGCTATTGTGTGACTTGTTTGTGTGTGCCACGTGTTTGTGATTGAGCATAACATCATAGCATCATCATGCATCATAAGCATAGCATTTTCACTAACCATTTCAAGGACCAAAGGATTTATCTTTGTTCTTTGTTGCAGGTCATGGCTTCTGCTCGTAGGAATACTATCCGGATCAACTTTGTAGGAATACCTCCTAAGCTTAAGGAATTGGTCTCTCAAGTTTCTGAAAACTCCCAGTTCATCAAGAGGCATGGTCACCTACTGGATCTAGTCACTTCAGGGTTCAATGAAGACATGATGAGTGTCCTGTTTCAGTTCTTTGACCCTAAACATCATTGCTTCACATTTCCCGACTATCAGCTGGTTCCTACAATGGAAGAGTTCTCCAAGCTTCTGGGTATACCTATTCTTGATCAGAAACCCTTCACAGGCTTGGAAAAAGATCCTAAACCTGAAGTCATTGCTGCAGCCTTACATTTAAAGAAATCAGACATTGTCCTAGAAACAAGGAGTGGAGTTAAGGGTATTCTTGATAAGGTATTGATGGAGAAAGCTCAAGTATTCCTGAAGGCTATGAGTTATGATGCTTTTGAGGAGATCTTAGCCCTATCGATTTATGGCTTAGTACTGTTCCCCAATCCAGACCAGTTCATAGACGTACACGCCATCAACATATTTCTGACTCGCAATCCAGTGCCTACATTACTTGGAGACATCTTACACTCTCTTCATACCCGTACTACGAAGGCACGAGGAACTCTGATGTGTTGCATACCTCTATTATCTAGGTGGTTTATTTCTCACCTTCCTCGATCAGTGATGAAGAATGAACAAGGGTTCAGGTGGTCCAAGAGGATTATGTCACTTTCTCATTCAGATATTCGTTGGTGCTCTAGATCTATGGAGAATGTTACCATCATTGACCGTTGTGGGGAGTTCCCTAATGTTCCACTCCTTGGCATAAGAGGGGGCATTACCTACAACCCTTCTTTAGCTCTACGTCAGTTTGGTTACGCTCGGACTGATGGTCCTCATGACATGCTTATTCAGGGTATTGTGTTTGACTACGACAACGATCTTCAAGGTTACCGTCAAAGGTTCATACGAGCATGGGGTAAAGTGAACAAGGTTGACAGCAAGACTCTGGAACCCAAGTACACTATTCCTATGGAACCATATCTCAGATGGGTACGATCTCGTGCTCAGACTCTTATGATGCCATATCCTGCTATCCTGCCAGTTACCATGGAGCCTGTTGCTGAAGGAGATACTTCTTACATCATTCTTCATCCAGACATGCCCACTGACATGGAAGAGTTACAGAGGTTCTGCATCCAGTTGAAGGAGCAAAGAGATACTTTTGAGACTCATTACAAGGCAAGTCAGGAAAGAATCCTGGAGCTAACAAAACAACTTCACGAGGAGCGGAATCTCAACTCATACCTCAACACAAAGAGGAAACGTCCATGGGAGACTTAAAACCCCATTTTTTGTATTCATTTCATTTTTATTGTAAGCCCAAGGGGCAAACAAGTTTATTACTAATAAAAGTTTACTTTTTGGTGGTTTAAACAAATTTAAATCCTACGGTCCTTGAAAACATTGCATAAGCATCTACATACCATATTATTGCATCACAGGTTTCTTATGAACAGGTATCTTATCTTCTCGCTGTTTATTTCAGCAGAAATGGCTCTTGAACAGACTGTCAAGATCACTTCCAAGGGTCCTATCAAAATTACTGCTGAAGGCCTGGTGAAGACTGTTGCTGAAGTTAGAGTGCCTCCCATGATTATTACCACTCCTGGCCCTATTCCTTATACTTCGGATAAAGCTATACCCTGGAATTACGATTCTGATGTTTATATCCATGGTGTTAAGCAGGAACCTTTGACTGATACACCTGTTACTGATGATAACCTTGATGTTGATAATATTGCTAGGTCTAGTAAGATAACCAGAAGTGGAAGAATTTTCTCTCCTCCAGCTACCTCAAAAAATACAGTTCCTCCAACTACTACCTCCACTTCTGAGCCAAGTACTGATACTCGAGGCAAAGGTCCTGTGGTTGAACCTGTGCAAGCTGAAGCACCGACTGCTGAAAATCTCTCTAAACAGATGGAAGAAGTGCTGAAGATCATTCGTAAGAGTGATTATGATATTGTTGACCAGTTGGGGCATACTCCCTCCAAAATTTCCATGTTGTCTTTGTTGCTGTGTTCTGAGGCTCATGCTAAAGCCTTGATCAAATTCTTAAGGACTGCTCATGTACCAAATGAAATTTCTGTGGATCAATTTGAAAATTGTGTTGCACATCTGACTTATGATAATGGGTTAGGTTTTTCTGATGCTGACTTGACTCCTGCCAAAAGAAACCATAACAGAGCTTTACATATCTCCATTGAATGTAGGGGCACTACCTTGACTCATGTGTTGATAGACAATGGCTCTTCATTGAATGTACTTCCCAAAGAGGTTCTGAACAAGCTCAGTCCTGAAGATGCTGTGTTAAGATCAAGTAATATAGTGGTGAGAGCCTTTGATGGTTCAAGAAGAGTGGTGCATGGAGAAATAGATCTCCCGATCAAAGTAGGCTCTCAAGTCTTCGATTCTACCTTCTATGTAATGGATATTCGTCCTGCGTACTCTTGTTTGCTTGGGCGCCCCTGGATCCACGGGGCAGGTGCTGTGACCTCCACTCTACATCAGAAGCTGAGATATCCAGTGAAGGGAAAGATCGTAACTGTTTATGGAGAGGAAGAATATATGGTCAGTCATGTGAATACATTTAAGTATGTTGAAATGGAAAGTGAATATGTTGAGACTCCTTGCCAGACATTTGAAGTAGTTCCTTGGGTCGTTCCCGCTACTGAAGCTCCTCCTGTGGTTAAAAGAGTTCCTGTGGTTACCAGAGTACCTCCTACAATGGCTTCCCTCAAAGATGCTAGAGCTGTGGTTGAAGAAGGTGGTTGTACTATTTGGGGTCAGCTTCCCGACATTCCTTACAAGTCTGACAAGTTTGGTTTGGGTTTCACTGCAGAGTCCCAGAAGGCTGTTCGTCGTGCTCGTGCTGTTCGTATAACCAATCAAGGGAACATGAAAGATCAAATCAATGCTGTGGGTGACTATAATGAAGACTACAATCTGGATAACTGGATTTTTCCTACTGTGGGTGATGGGCTCAACAATTGGAAGACTGAAGACGTTATTCCTATCTCCTTTAGTCAGGAGTAAATACTATTACTGTGTTGTTATTTTTAAGTTTGTAATTAAACTTTTAAGCCTTGTGCCTTACCCGGGGCACAATGGTATGCTTGTTTCGGGATGTCATTTCATTTGCATACTTCATTCAATAAAAATCAATTGACGTTTCGTTTTCGTAAATATTGGGCTCTTTGTTTTTCTTTTATTTTATTTTCATCAGCTATGTGTTCTTACACACACCCACATCACTAAAATGCAGATCCTCATCCACTCTGGATCCTGTTGATTACAGTTCTACTATTGCCAATTATAATTTCGAGAATCCGATCTATCAAGCTGAAGATGGAAAGGATGAAGATTGTGAAGTACCTGTAGAGCTTGCTAGGTTATTACAACAAGAAGAAAAAGTTACACAGCCGCATGAGGAATCAATTGAGGTTGTAAATCTGGGTACTGAAGTAGACAAGAAAGAAGTCAAAATAGGAGCAGGCTTGGAAAACAGTGTCAAAGAAAGATTGAGTCGGATGTTACGTGACTATGTAGAGGTTTTCGCTGGAAAAATCAAGAGATGATATGGAATGATGAATGTCAAGAAGCTTTTGACAAAATCAAGAAGTATCTCCAAGAACCTATGCCACCAGTTGAAGGAAGACCTCTAATCATGTATTTGACCGTGTTAGAAAATTCAATAGGGTGTGTGTTGGGGCAACATGACGAGTCTGGTCGAAAAGAGCATGCAATATACTACCTTAGCAAAAGGTACCGACTGTGAAACAAGATACTCCCAGCTCGAGAAAGCTTGCTATGCTTTGGCTTAGGCTGCTCGCCGACTAAGACAGTATATGTTGAATCATACCACTTTATTGATTTCTAAGATGGATCTTATCAAATATACATCTGAGAAACCTGCTCTCTCCGGAAGAACAACAAGATGATTGTTGAACTCTGCACGCAGTTCAAAATAAAACACCATAACTCTTCTCCGTACCGGCCAAAGATGAATGGCGCCGTGGAGGCTGCTAATAAGAATATTAAGAAGATCATACAAAAGATGACAGTAACATACAAAGACTGGCATGAGATGTTACCCTTTGCTCTTCATGGTTATCGCACTTCAGTGCGCACTTTGACAAGGGCAACTCCTTTCTCTTTGGTCTACGGAATGGAAGCCGTGTTACCAGTGGAAGTTCAGATTCCCTCTCTAAGAATCATGAAAGAGGCAGGTTTAGACGAGGATGAATGGATTCAGACTCGACTCGACCAGATAAATTTGATTGATGAGAAGAGGTTGGCAGCTGTTTGTCATGGTCAGATGTACCAGAAACGGATGATCAAAGCTTTCAATAAGAAGGTTAAGCCAAAGGTATATCAGGCTGGTGACTTGGTAATTAAGCGTATCATACTACCACAGGGTGATCCTAGGGGCAAGTGGACTCCTACATATGAAGGACCATTTGTGGTCAAAAGAGTATTCTCAGGAGGTGCCATGATGCTTACTACTATGGATGGTGAAGACTTTCCACAGCCTGTAAACGCAGACATAGTTAAAAAATACTACGCATAAAAAGAGACCCGCTAGGTTGACTAGCCTAGGCAAAAATAAGGGCATCCCGACAAACCAAAAGGGTTCGGGCAAAAATTAGGGATATATATAAAAAAAATGTACACCCGGCAAGTCGAAAACCTGACAAGGCGGCTTGGGAAAAAAAGGGTATCCCGGTGGATTAAAAACCTGAAAGGGCAATCCAGGCAAAAGTTAGGGATTAAAGCGTATGACTATGTCTCTTTTGGATCACTCATGTAACTTCAACTGATGGTGCTACCTAAATCAAGTTCAAACAGATAAAGATCAATCCAATCGTTTCTGTCTCAACAGCAGAAGATGAGATATTTGAAGATAATGGCAATAGTAGAATTGAAACTCAATAGGATCATTTTTCACATAGCTGTTTTCTTTGTTTTATAAAAAATTTACGACGAATTCCTCTTACTAGGATTTCTGTCTCCTTGTACAAACTTGCCTATGTATAGGTCACTTTGTGATATAAATAAAATTTCATCTTTGAATCCAGATTTACTTTTACTCTATTTACATAAGCGAAAACGTCCATTGGTTGTGTTTGAATGTATGTATGCTTTTGAATACGATTGATGTCAACCAGTGTCATACGGTGAACTGACTTTGTGTGTTTTTGCTTTGGAAAGCAAATGTCGTGGATAGCAAGAGTCGCCACCGACTTTTCTTTTATCCAATAAGGAAAGGTGGAAAAGAACAGGAAAGACCTTAATTAGATTTTGGGTTTGGGAGGTACATTATACAAAGGGAAGGTGTTAGCACCCTTTGTATCCATGGTTATCCATGGGCTCTTAATTGCTGGATCACTTATGTTTGTCTGAAAAAGTGTTTGGTGAATTGCTTAAAAATGTTTTTTGAAAAGAGAGTTTAACTTTGTAATGATCTTATGCGAATGTATACAAAGTATTTATCTCGTTTAATTTTGAAAGCGGTTTAGAAAAATATAACTTGGTAATGATTCTAATATGAATGTATACCAAGTGGTGATTTTCTAATAGATGTTTTGCAAAGTGTGAGGTGTGAAAAATGTTTTAAGTTGTGAGTCAGCAATTAAGAGTTATACCTACCCAAGGTCTTTATGGGCATTTCCTATCCTTATGAGGGTAAAACTGTCCTTACTATTGAGAAGTAAGTAGTTTTATCCTTTGGATGTAAAAGGGTCATCGCAGGGTCATCGATTGGTCATTGAAGGCAACATTTGTAAGGATACCTTAGCATTCGAAGGGACGATCATCATTTAACCGTAGGCTACACCGAAGGGTCATCGAGGGGCAAAATCATATATTCGAAGGCAACATCCGAGGGACTATGATTTATTTTATAGGGACATGATGATTTAATCGAGGGGTCTTTGCTAAGTGTATCCTCACATTCGCGGGACATGACCGTAATACTGTAATACCGTAAGGCAACAAAGAGAGGTCCAAGATCACATATTCAAAGGCAATATTTTATAATCAATTAGGTAGTTGTAATCAATTAGGTAATTAGGTCCGCATTATAATCAATTAGGTAATGAGGATGAATCTCCAAATTAAAATCAATTAAATAATTAGGATGGATCTCCACATTAAAATCAATTAAATAATTAGGATGAATCTCTACAAGGGTATCCCACAAATAAAGTGGAATACCTAGCAAGCTACCTTTTCCGGGAGTATGTGGACCCTTACAAAATTCAGCAAATAGGTCAGAATACCAAACGGGGTGCAATCAAGAGTTGCACCAAACAAAGAAATCACAACAGTAATAGTGTCAGGTATACAATGCATGATTACAACAAAACATGTCAGATAAGCAGAAAACAGAACGGAAAAATCAGCGACTGTCACGTTCGCTGCTGCCTCGCCTAGCGAGGGCTTAGCGAACACTCGCTCGCTATATGTTCGCTTAGCGATGTGCTAGCGAACGGCTGCGGGTGTTGAATTTCAGAACAGTACGATTTCAGCAAGCTATAACCCTATGACATCCAATACAGAAATTACATGATTAAGCATTCAAGATATTCAGGCACACTTAAATTCACACGCAAAACCTCAAATATATTTATGAATTTGATTATAATATCACATATAAATTAGAACATAAGGCGGTAATAGTAGTGCAAACCTGTTTGCAATTGAATTGCAACCTTGAATTGGCAAGTCACTCTTAGGGTTGGCGTCGGATTGAGCTGGCGGAGGTAACCTTTGTGCAGATGAGTTTTCCTTCAGGGTTTCCTTTAGGGTTGCTCTGAATTCTCTGAGTTAGCCTCCAGGGTTTGCTGTCTGTGGGTGTTTGCCTTTCTCCTTCCGTTTTCGTTCTCCCTTTTTCTGACTGAAGTTGTGGTATTTATAGTGCTCTTTTTGTGACCTAATGGGCTCAGAATGAAGCCCAGAATTTTCTGGTATTCGCAAGCTTCGCTAGGCGAATGGCGTAGCGAAGGGTTCGCTAGGCGAAGGAGTTGCTCGCCTAGCGAGCAGGCCAGTTTGGGTCATTTTCTGGATTTGGCCATCTGTGAGCTGGGTCTTTGTTCCTTTAAGATCAATGCCTTGCAAAATAAGTTGGAGTGCCTTGAAAATGCCTTGTAATATTAACGGGCAAATTTTGGGGTATGACAGCTTCCCCTGTTTAATATTCTTGAACCGAGAGAGTTAGAATGGTATGTACGCCATTCGTGGTCTGGAGGTGGAAGAATATTAAACACTAGAATGCCCCAAAAATTTGCACTTGTTAATCAGAAGTTATTCCTGATGGAGATGGGCTTAAAGATGCCATCCTGGAAGTTTGATGATGAGAGCTTCAGAGTGCGTCGTACATTAGACGATATTTGAAAACATGGGTGTCATACCGGGTCATACGCTAGACCGTATAGTGAGTCATCCATTAGGCCGTCGACTTCGCTGGGGAGTCAGAGTGTGTTATACGCTGCTGGGGATGAGGGATCAGAATGGATCATACGCTAGATCGTATCTGAATAGCGGAGTGAGTTGTCCATTAGGCGGGCGATTTCACTGGGGAGGAAAGATCAGAATGGATCGTACGCTAGATCGTATCTGAGTTGCAAGATGAGCCGTCCATTAGGCTGTATCTGAGGATGAAAGGGGAGTCGTACGCTAGACCACGCTTCAGAATGTACCGTACGCTAGGTAGCATATGAGGGGATGAACGTTCAAATGGGTCGTACGCTAGACCGTCTCTGAGCAGCAGAACGAGCCGTCCGTTAGGCTGTTTCTGATGATAAAGGGGGTAGTCATACGCCAGACTACACTTCAGAATGTACCGTATGCTAGGTAGCATCTGAGGGGATGAACATCCAAATGGGTCGTACGCTAGACCGTCTCTGAGCAGCAGAACGAGCCGTCCGTTAGGCTGTTTCTGATGATAAAGGGGGTAGTCATACGCCAGACTACACTTCAGAATGTACCGTATGCTAGGTAGCATCTGAGGGGATGACCATCCAAATGGGTCGTACGCTAGACCGTCTCTGAGCAGCAGAACGAGCCGTCCGTTAGGCTGTTTCTGATGATGAAAGGGGTAGTCATACGCTAGACTACACGTCAGAATGTACCGTACGCTAGGTAGCATCTGAGGACTTGAAGGTCCAACTGGGTCGTACATTAGACCGTATTGGAGTAGTTGAAGGTCAGAATGGATCGTACGCTAGATCGTATCTGAGTTGAAGGAGTCATATGTTGAGCTGAATCAGAATGAACCGTACGCTAGGCTATATCTGATAGTATTTGTATATGTTGTATTTGCAATGAATATCTGGGGTGGGCTTAAAAATGCCACCATTAGGAGGATATCCGAGTGCTTGTCAGAATGAATGTTCATATGGATTATATCTGAAAAATGTATCTGATTCTTGAATGTAATTGATAAAGATGTCCGTCTGAATGGACCTTTGTCTTGACTGTATCAGGAGGATAATTAACCTGAAAAATAAAGTTAGCTTCATGCCATGTCATGATGCATGAGATGTTTTATGCTTTCGAAAATAAATGCGAACATTGTATGCATGTATATGATGCGAAATGATGCATGAATGGATTATGTGTCTGAAAAGCTCTTCCGGGGAAAATAAATCCCAATATTTCTGGTCGGAGATACTTGTATTGATGACCCTTTCTTAGCTGGGGATACTCGATTTCTGTCTGACGGTGGAAACACTCAACAGAGCCCGGCTGGGGATAGAAGAGATGACTAGTCTGTCTGGTGATGCCGACCTCCTCTGGGAAATAGCTGGTTTTTGTTGGGGAAAGGATTTGTAACCGGACTTGTTGGAAAGCATGGTTAGACCTTCTCCTCGACCCTAAAGTCTTTTAGTAACTGCTATTGCTATTTCATGCATGTATTTTTGATAAACATCAGTCATATTCATATGCATATATCAATTCAAATTAAATCAATGAACGTTTATGCAAACAAAACGGAGGAAGTAAAACAACAGTATTTTTTTTTTGGAACCAAAATTGTATTGATTTTGAAAGAGGGCCTATAAACAGGCAATTTGTGTACGAGGAGACAGAACTCCTAGTAAGAGGAAATTGTCAAGGAAACAAAGAGAAAGCTATGCAGAAAAAGTCCCATCGATTTTAATTCCACTACTGTCATTATGTCTTCAAGCCTCTCATCTCCTGCTGTCGGATAAAAGTGATTGGCTTGTTTAGTCCCTTTGATTTGGGTGAAGCTGACCGAGAACGGGACATAGTCATACGCTTTAATCCCTAATTTTTGCCTGGACCGCCTTTTCAGGTTTTCAGTCCACCAGGATACCCTTTTTTGCCCAAGCCACCTTTTCAGGTATTCGACTTGCCGGGTGTACATGCGTAGTATTTTTTAACTATGTCCGTGTTCACGGGATGTGGGGACTCTTCGTCATCTACTGTAGCAAGCATCATGGCTCCACCAGAGAATACCTTCTTAACTACAAATGGCCCTTCGTATGTGGGAGTCCATTTGCCTCTAGAATCACCTTGTGGTAGAATGATACGCTTTATTACCAAGTCGCCACTTCGGAATTATGGTGTTTTATTTTGAACTGCGTGCAGAGTTCAGTAATCATCTTGTTGTTCAAATTAGCACCATTATCAGTGATAGCTCTTTCAGGAGACGGTAGGTTTCTCAAATGCATATTTGATAAGATCCATCTTAAAAATCAATAAAGCGGTATGATTCAACATATACTGTCTTAGTCGGCGAGCAGCCTAAGCCAAAGCACAACAAGCTTTCTCGAGCTGTGAGTATCTTGTTTCACAGTCGGTACCTTTTGCTAAGGTAGTATATTGCATGCTCTTTTCGACCAGACTCGTCATGTTGCCCCAGCACACACCCCATTGAATTTTCTAACACGGTCAAATACATGATTAGAGGTCTTCCTTCAACTGGTGGCATCAGAATTGGAGGTTCTTGGAGACACTTCTTGATTTTGTCTCAGTAATTTGAAGATGGATTTGTAAGTAGCGGTCAAATGGGAGCTAAATCGGGCGACGTGGTCCAGATTTATGATTTCGATCGATGCCTCATGCGGCTGAATAGTCTTTTCTTCTTGCAGTAGTCTGGCAAGCTCTCCAAGTACTTCCCAATCTTCCTCACTTCCATCCTTGGCTTGGTAGATCGAATTTTCAAAGTCATAATGAACAGTAGCAGAATTATTATCAACAGGATCCAGAGTGGATATGGATCTGCGATTTGTTACGTGAGTGTGTGCAAGAAAACATAGCTTATTTGAAAGATGACAGGAAAGATAAAGAGCGCAATATTTGAATGCAAAAAGGTCCATTGATTTATTGAATGTGAATATGCTTATGAAAATGACAGAACCCTTGAAAAATTAGCTATTGTGCCCCGGGTATAGAGACAATGCTTTGAAACACTAAAATAGCAATAACAATTACTCCTGACTAAAGGAAATCGGGATAGTGTCTTCAGCTTTCCGATTGCCGAGGCTATCACCAGTTGTTGGGAAAATCCAGCTATCCAAGTCATAATCGTTATCAGTATCTTCCACAACATTGACAGTCTCGTCATGATTAGGCAGAGGAGCAGTGATGACATTAGGAGTCTCCGGATGATCAGAGGTAGTCGCCCGTATCTTTCCACTTCGAATGCCGCTTTCAACATGTTCACCTGTTAATATAAGTTTAGTGAAACCCAATGAGGAACTCCTCAATAGATGGCTGTAGAATGGGCCAGTCAGTGTACTCATGAACATGTCCACTAATTCTCGATCAGTCATAGGGGGTTTGACTCTGCCAGCCAAATCTCTCCATTTCTGAGCATATTCTTTGAAGCTTTCTTTAGATCCCATAGTCATATTCTGCAACTGGAGCCGAGTAGGCGCTAATTCAGAATTATACTGGTAGTGCTTGTAGAAAGCTGTCGCTAAATCAGTCCAGGTGCGGATGTCAGAGCTCTCGAGCTGATAGTACCATTCTAACTGTGTGCCAGACAGACTCTCTTGGAAGAAATGGATCCATAGTTTCCTATTGGTGGTATACGGCTGAATCTTTCTCACATAAGCTCTCAGATGCATCTGAGGACAAGATGCCCCATCATACTTAGTGAAAGCGGGGACCTTGAATTTGCGGGGGATGACCACATCAGAGACTAGACCCAAGCTTTCGAAGTCCAGACCGGGCGTCTTCTGACCTTCCATAGCTAGCATACGTTCTTCCAGCAACTTATATTTAACATCTTTTGGAGAGTACAGTTCATTCTCATAGGCTTCATCGTCGTCCTCAGGGTTGAAGAGATCAACATTCTCATCTTCTGAATCTGTCCCCTCTTCTTGATCCTTCGGGATCCTAATCCTGACTCCTGCAGCCTGCCCTTTAAGCCTTCTTCCCAGGTTAATGTAACTCACAGGTTTCTTGTCTTTCTTTTTCTCGAGCAAGAGAGCCTTCAGTTCCTCTTGCCCCTTGGATAAGTTCACGATCATCTCCTGGAATTGAGCATTTTGAGCCTGGAGATCTTTGACAGTTTGTTCGAGGTCCATTTTTCTGTTTGGAGGAAAACCGTGAGAACATTGATCCCTTTAGAGTACCTGTTATGCAATGTTATGTTATGCTATGCAATGTATGAAATGTTTTCAATGTTTAAAGTCCTTGAAATGGTTAGTACAATGCCATGATGTTATGATGTTATGATGTTATGATGTTATGATGTTATGATGTTATGTAAATAACAAGCACAAGCAAGTCACACAACCATCATTCCTGAGTTTTAAGGCTTGCATGAGTTCCATAGGTAAGTACCCTCCCCACTGAAGTTTGGTTGGTTCAACCAGTCCTAGAATAGTAACCGGGTTCTAGAAGGATCTCAAATCATTGACCTTCCTTTAAGTCCACTTCAGTGCAACACCAAGTGGTTGACCAAAGCTTCCCTAAAGTCCAATCTCAAAGAGTGTAGTATCAAGTCTCAACCAACCCCAGTCGGAACCGAAGTTAGTTATCTCACTACTTTCTAATGGCTAGGATGAGTCAATTAGGGTTCTAAAGGTCTGGTTAATGCTTTGATGACACCACGCAGACGCCAAATTTCTCCTCAAGTAAACATGAGGAACATCAGGACATCCAAAGTGTCACATTAACCGTAGCCATCATTTTGACCATTCCAGTATACGCCGGATAGTCGCGATGATCTATTGCTACTTACCTAAGGTACACTAGATCCGGGTGTAGGATCTTTCACTCAAGCATAAAATACCCAAGCAATCCCTTAAAAGTAAATCAGACAATTTAAATAAGTGATCTTGTTTTTAAGGTAACCTCTCTTTAATGATCCCCAGCAGAGTCGCCAGTTCTGTCATACGGTGAACTGACTTTGTGTGTTTTTGCTTTGGAAAGCAAATGTCGCGGATAGCAAGAGTCGCCACCGACTTTTCTTTTATCCAATAAGGAAAGGTGGAAAAGAACAGGAAAGACCTTAATTAGATTTTGGGTTCGGGAGGTACATTATACAAAGGGAAGGTGTTAGCACCCTTTGTATCCATGGTTATCCATGGGCTCTTAATTGCTGGATCACTTATGTTTGTCTGAAAAAGTGTTTGGTGAATTGCTTAAAAATGTTTTTTGAAAAGAGAGTTTAACTTTGTAATGATTCTTATGCGAATGTATACAAAGTATTTATCTCGTTTAATTTTGAAAGCGGTTTAGAAAAATATAACTTGGTAATGATTCTAGTATGAATGTATACCAAGTGGTGATTTTCTAATAGATGTTTTGCAAAGTGTGAGGTGTGAAAAATGTTTTAAGTTATGAGTCAGCAATTAAGAGTTATACCTACCCAAGGTCTTTATGGGCATTTCCTATCCTTATGAGGGTAAAACTGTCCTTACTATTGAGAAGTAAGTAGTTTTATCCTTTGGATGTAAAAGGGTCATCGCAGGGTCATCGATTGGTCATTGAAGGCAACATTTGTAAGGATACCTTAGCATTCGAAGGGACGATCATCATTTAACCGTAAGCTACACCGAAGGGTCATCGAGGGGCAAAATCATATATTCGAAGGCAACATCCGAGGGACTATGATTTATTTTATAGGGACATGATGATTTAATCGAGGGGTCTTTGCTAAGTGTATCCTCACATTCGCGGGACATGACCGTAATACTGTAATACCGTAAGGCAACAAAGAGAGGTCCAAGATCACATATTCAAAGGCAATATTTTATAATCAATTAGGTAGTTGTAATCAATTAGGTAATTAGGTCCGCATTATAATCAATTAGGTAATGAGGATGAATCTCCAAATTAAAATCAATTAAATAATTAGGATGGATCTCCACATTAAAATCAATTAAATAATTAGGATGAATCTCTACAAGGGTATCCCACAAATAAAGTGGAATACCTAGCAAGCTACCTTTTCCGGGAGTATGTGGACCCTTACAAAATTCAGCAAACAGGTCAGAATACCAAACGGGGTGCAATCAAGAGTTGCACCAAACAAAGAAATCACAACAGTAATAGTGTCAGGTATACAATGCATGATTACAACAAAACATGTCAGATAAGCAGAAAACAGAACGGAAAAATCAGCGACTGTCACGTTCGCTGCTGCCTCGCCTAGCGAGGGCTTAGCGAACACTCGCTCGCTACATGTTCGCTTAGCGATGTGCTAGCGAACGGCTGCGGGTGTTGAATTTCAGAACAGTACGATTTCAGCAAGCTATAACCCTATGACATCCAATACAGAAATTACATGATTAAGCATTCAAGATATTCAGGCACACTTAAATTCACACGCAAAACCTCAAATATATTTATGAATTTGATTATAATATCACATATAAATTAGAACATAAGGCGGTAATAGTAGTGCAAACCTGTTTGCAATTGAATTGCAACCTTGAATTGGCAAGTCACTCTTAGGGTTGGCGTCGGATTGAGCTGGCGGAGGTAACCTTTGTGCAGATGAGTTTTCCTTCAGGGTTTCCTTTAGGGTTGCTCTGAATTCTCTGAGTTAGCCTCCAGGGTTTGCTGTCTGTGGGTGTTTGCCTTTCTCCTTCCGTTTTCGTTCTCCCTTTTTCTGACTGAAGTTGTGGTATTTATAGTGCTCTTTTTGTGACCTAATGGGCTCAGAATGAAGCCCAGAATTTTCTGGTATTCGCAAGCTTCGCTAGGCGAATGGCGTAGCGAAGGGTTCGCTAGGCGAAGGAGTTGCTCGCCTAGCGAGCAGGCCAGTTTGGGTCATTTTCTGGATTTGGCCATCTGTGAGCTGGGTCTTTGTTCCTTTAAGATCAATGCCTTGCAAAATAAGTTGGAGTGCCTTGAAAATGCCTTGTAATAATAACGGGCAAATTTTGGGGTATGACAGCTTCCCCTGTTTAATATTCTTGAACCGAGAGAGTTAGAATGGTATGTACGCCATTCGTGGTCTGGAGGTGGAAGAATATTAAACACTAGAATGCCCCAAAAATTTGCACTTGTTAATCAGAAGTTATTCCTGATGGAGATGGGCTTAAAGATGCCATCCTGGAAGTTTGATGATGAGAGCTTCAGAGTGCGTCGTACATTAGACGATATCTGAAAACATGGGTGTCATACCGGGTCATACGCTAGACCGTATAGTGAGTCATCCATTAGGCCGTCGACTTCGCTGGGGAGTCAGAGTGTGTTATACGCTGCTGGGGATGAGGGATCAGAATGGATCATACGCTAGATCGTATCTGAATAGCGGAGTGAGTTGTCCATTAGGCGGGCGATTTCACTGGGGAGGAAAGATCAGAATGGATCGTACGCTAGATCGTATCTGAGTTGCAAGATGAGCCGTCCATTAGGCTGTATCTGAGGATGAAAGGGGAGTCGTACGCTAGACCACGCTTCAGAATGTACCGTACGCTAGGTAGCATATGAGGGGATGAACGTCCAAATGGGTCGTACGCTAGACCGTCTCTGAGCAGCAGAACGAGCCGTCCGTTAGGCTGTTTCTGATGATAAAGGGGGTAGTCATACGCCAGACTACACTTCAGAATGTACCGTATGCTAGGTAGCATCTGAGGGGATGAACATCCAAATGGGTCGTACGCTAGACCGTCTCTGAGCAGCAGAACGAGCCGTCCGTTAGGCTGTTTCTGATGATAAAGGGGGTAGTCATACGCCAGACTACACTTCAGAATGTACCGTATGCTAGGTAGCATCTGAGGGGATGACCATCCAAATGGGTCGTACGCTAGACCGTCTCTGAGCAGCAGAACGAGCCGTCCGTTAGGCTGTTTCTGATGATGAAAGGGGTAGTCATACGCTAGACTACACGTCAGAATGTACCGTACGCTAGGTAGCATCTGAGGACTTGAAGGTCCAACTGGGTCGTACATTAGACCGTATTGGAGTAGTTGAAGGTCAGAATGGATCGTACGCTAGATCGTATCTGAGTTGAAGGAGTCATATGTTGAGCTGAATCAGAATGAACCGTACGCTAGGCTATATCTGATAGTATTTGTATATGTTGTATTTGCAATGAATATCTGGGGTGGGCTTAAAGATGCCACCATTAGGAGGATATCCGAGTGCTTGTCAGAATGAATGTTCATATGGATTATATCTGAAAAATGTATCTGATTCTTGAATGTAATTGATAAAGATGTCCGTCTGAATGGACCTTTGTCTTGACTGTATCAGGAGGATAATTAACCTGAAAAATAAAGTTAGCTTCATGCCATGTCATGATGCATGAGATGTTTTATGCTTTCGAAAATAAATGCGAACATTGTATGCATGTATATGATGCGAAATGATGCATGAATGGATTATGTGTCTGAAAAGCTCTTCCGGGGAAAATAAATCCCAATATTTCTGGTCGGAGATACTTGTATTGATGACCCTTTCTTAGCTGGGGATACTCGATTTCTGTCTGACGGTGGAAACACTCAACAGAGCCCGGCTGGGGATAGAAGAGATGACTAGTCTGTCTGGTGATGCCGACCTCCTCTGGGAAATAGCTGGTTTTTGTTGGGGAAAGGATTTGTAACCGGACTTGTTGGAAAGCATGGTTAGACCTTCTCCTCGACCCTAAAGTCTTTTAGTAACTGCTATTGCTATTTCATGCATGTATTTTTGATAAACATCAGTCATATTCATATGCATATATCAATTCAAATTAAATCAATGGACGTTTATGCAAACAAAACGGAGGAAGTAAAACAACAGTATTTTTTTTGGAACCAAAATTGTATTGATTTTGAAAGAGGGCCTATAAACAGGCAATTTGTGTACGAGGAGACAGAAATCCTAGTAAGAGGAAATTGTCAAGGAAACAAAGAGAAAGCTATGCAGAAAAAGTCCCATCGATTTTAATTCCACTACTGTCATTATGTCTTCAAGCCTCTCATCTCCTGCTGTCGGATAAAAGTGATTGGCTTGTTTAGTCCCTTTGATTTGGGTGAAGTTGACCGAGAACGGGACATAGTCATACGCTTTAATCCCTAATTTTTGCCTGGACCGCCTTTTCAGGTTTTCAGTCCACCAGGATACCCTTTTTTGCCCAAGCCGCCTTTTCAGGTTTTCGACTTGCCGGGTGTACATGCGTAGTATTTTTTAACTATGTCCGTGTTCACGGGATGCGGGGACTCTTCGTCATCTACTGTAGCAAGCATCATGGCTCCACCAGAGAATACCTTCTTAACTACAAATGGCCCTTCGTATGTGGGAGTCCATTTGCCTCTAGAATCACCTTGTGGTAGAATGATACGCTTTATTACCAAGTCGCCACTTCGGAATTATGGGGTTTTATTTTGAACTGCGTGCAGAGTTCAGTAATCATCTTGTTGTTCAAATTAGCACCATTATCAGTGATAGCTCTTTCAGGAGACGGTAGATTTCTCAAATGCATATTTGATAAGATCCATCTTAAAAATCAATAAAGCGGTATGATTCAACATATACTGTCTTAGTCGGCGAGCAGCCTAAGCCAAAGCACAGCAAGCTTTCTCGAGCTGTGAGTATCTTGTTTCACAGTCGGTACCTTTTGCTAAGGTAGTATATTGCATGCTCTTTTCGACCAGACTCGTCATGTTGCCCCAGCACACACCCCATTGAATTTTCTAACACGGTCAAATACATGATTAGAGGTCTTCCTTCAACTGGTGGCATCAGAATTGGAGGTTCTTGGAGACACTTCTTGATTTTGTCTCAGTAATTTGAAGATGGATTTGTAAGTAGCGGTCAAATGGGAGCTAAATCGGGCGACGTGGTCCAGATTTATGATTTCGATCGATGCCTCATGCGGCTGAATAGTCTTTTCTTCTTGCAGTAGTCTGGCAAGCTCTCCAAGTACTTCCCAATCTTCCTCACTTCCATCCTTGGCTTGGTAGATCGAATTTTCAAAGTCATAATGAACAGTAGCAGAATTATTATCAACAGGATCCAGAGTGGATATGGATCTGCGATTTGTTACGTGAGTGTGTGCAAGAAAACATAGCTTATTTGAAAGATGACAGGAAAGATAAAGAGCGCAATATTTGAATGCAAAAAGGTCCATTGATTTATTGAATGTGAATATGCTTATGAAAATGACAGAACCCTTGAAAAATTAGCTATTGTGCCCCGGGTATAGACACAATGCTTTGAAACACTAAAATAGCAATAACAATTACTCCTGACTAAAGGAAATCGGGATAGTGTCTTCAGCTTTCCGATTGCCGAGGCTATCACCAGTTGTTGGGAAAATCCAGCTATCCAAGTCATAATCGTTATCAGTATCTTCCACAACATTGACAGTCTCGTCATGATTAGGCAGAGGAGCAGTGATGACATTAGGAGTGTCCGGATGATCAGAGGTAGTCGCCCGTATCTTTCCACTTCGAATGCCGCTTTCAACATGTTCACCTGTTAATATAAGTTCAGTGAAACCCAATGAGGAACTCCTCAATAGATGGCTGTAGAATGGGCCAGTCAGTGTACTCATGAACATGTCCACTAATTCTCGATCAGTCATAGGGGGTTTGACTCTGCCAGCCAAATCTCTCCATTTCTGAGCATATTCTTTGAAGCTTTCTTTAGATCCCATAGTCATATTCTGCAACTGGAGCCGAGTAGGCGCTAATTCAGAATTATACTGGTAGTGCTTGTAGAAAGCTGTCGCTAAATCAGTCCAGGTGCGGATGTCAGAGCTCTCGAGCTGATAGTACCATTCTAACTGTGTGCCAGACAGACTCTCTTGGAAGAAATGGATCCATAGTTTCCTATTGGTGGTATACGGCTGAATCTTTCTCACATAAGCTCTCAGATGCATCTGAGGACAAGATGCCCCATCATACTTAGTGAAAGCGGGGACCTTGAATTTGCGGGGGATGACCACATCAGAGACTAGACCCAAGCTTTCGAAGTCCAGACTGGGCGTCTTCTGACCTTCCATAGCTAGCATACGTTCTTCCAGCAACTTATATTTAGCATCTTTTGGATAGTACAGTTCATTCTCATAATCTTCATCGTCGTCATCAGGGTTGAAGAGATCAACATTCTCATCTTCTGAATCAGTCCCCTCTTCTTGATCCTTCGGGATCCTAATCCTGACTCCTACAGCCTGCCCTTTAAGCCTTCTTCCCGGGTTAAGGTAACTCACAGGTTTCTTGTCTTTCTTTTTCTCGAGCAAGAGAGCCTTCAGTTCCTCCTGCCTCTTGGATAAGTTCACGATCATCTCCTGGAATTGAGCATTTTGAGCCTGGAGATCTTTGACAGTTTGTTCGAGGTCCATTTTTCTGTTTGGAGGAAAACCGTGAGAACATTGATCCCTTTAGAGTACCTGTTATGCAATGTTATGTTATGCTATGCAATGTATGAAATGTTTTCAATGTTTAAAGTCCTTGAAATGGTTAGTACAATGCCATGATGTTATGATGTTATGATGTTATGATGTTATGATGTTATGATGTTATGATGTTATGTAAATAACAAGCACAAGCAAGTCACACAACCATCATTCCTGAGTTTTAAGGCTTGCATGAGTTCCATAGGTAAGTACCCTCCCCACTGAAGTTTGGTTGGTTCAACCTGTCCTAGAATAGTAACCGGGTTCTAGAAGGATCTCAAATCATTGACCTTCCTTTAAGTCCACTTCAGTGCAACAACAAGTGGTTGACCAAAGCTTCCCTAAAGTCCAATCTCAAAGAGTGTAGTATCGAGTCTCAACCAACCCCAGTCGGAACCGAAGTTAGTTATCTCACTACTTTCTAATGGCTAGGATGAGTCAATTAGGGTTCTAAAGGTCTGGTTAATGCTTTGATGACACCACGCAGACGCCAAATTTCTCCTCAAGTAAACATGAGGAACATCAGGACATCCAAAGTGTCACATTAACCGTAGCCATCATTTTGACCATTCCAGTATACGCCGGATAGTCGCGATGATCTATTGCTACTTACCTAAGGTACACTAGATCCGGGTGTAGGATCTTTCACTCAAGCATAAAATACCCAAGCAATCCCTTAAAAGTAAATCAGACAATTTAAATAAGTGATCTTGTTTTTAAGGTAACCTCTCTTTAATGATCCCCAGCAGAGTCGCCAGTTCTGTCATACGGTGAACTGACTTTGTGTGTTTTTGCTTTGGAAAGCAAATGTCGCGGATCGCAAGAGTCGCCACCGACTTTTCTTTTATCCAATAAGGAAAGGTGGAAAAGAACAGGAAAGACCTTAATTAGATTTTGGGTTCGGGAGGTACATTATACAAAGGGAAGGTGTTAGCACCCTTTGTATCCATGGTTATCCATGGGCTCTTAATTGCTGGATCACTTATGTTTGTCTGAAAAAGTGTTTGGTGAATTGCTTAAAAATGTTTTTTGAAAAGAGAGTTTAACTTTGTAATGATTCTTATGCGAATGTATACAAAGTATTTATCTCGTTTAATTTTGAAAGCGGTTTAGAAAAATATAACTTGGTAATGATTCTAGTATGAATGTATACCAAGTGGTGATTTTCTAATAGATGTTTTGCAAAGTGTGAGGTGTGAAAAATGTTTTAAGTTGTGAGTCAGCAATTAAGAGTTATACCTACCCAAGGTCTTTATGGGCATTTCCTATCCTTATGAGGGTAAAACTGTCCTTACTATTGAGAAGTAAGTAGTTTTATCCTTTGGATGTAAAAGGGTCATCGCAGGGTCATCGATTGGTCATTGAAGGCAACATTTGTAAGGATACCTTAGCATTCGAAGGGACGATCATCATTTAACCGTAGGCTACACCGAAGGGTCATCGAGGGGCAAAATCATATATTCGAAGGCAACATCCGAGGGACTATGATTTATTTTATAGGGACATGATGATTTAATCGAGGGGTCTTTGCTAAGTGTATCCTCACATTCGCGGGACATGACCGTAATACTGTAATACCGTAAGGCAACAAAGAGAGGTCCAAGATCACATCTTCAAAGGCAATATTTTATAATCAATTAGGTAGTTGTAATCAATTAGGTAATTAGGTCCGCATTATAATCAATTAGGTAATGAGGATGAATCTCCAAATTAAAATCAATTAAATAATTAGGATGGATCTCCACATTAAAATCAATTAAATAATTAGGATGAATCTCTACAAGGGTATCCCACAAATAAAGTGGAATACCTAGCAAGCTACCTTTTCTGATAGTATGTGGACCCTTACAAAATTCAGCAAACAGGTCAGAATATCAAACGGGGTGCAATCAAGAGTTGCACCAAACAAAGAAATCACAACAGTAATAGTGTCAGGTATACAATGCATGATTACAACAAAACATGTCAGATAAGCAGAAAACAGAATGGAAAAATCAGCGACTGTCACGTTCGCTGCTGCCTCGCCTAGCGAGGGCTTAGCGAACACTCGCTCGCTACATGTTCGCTTAGCGATGTGCTAGCGAACGGCTGCGGGTGTTGAATTTCAGAACAGTACGATTTCAGCAAGCTATAACCCTATGACATCCAATACAGAAATTACATGATTAAGCATTCAAGATATTCAGGCACACTTAAATTCACACGCAAAACCTCAAATATATTTATGAATTTGATTATAATATCACATATAAATTAGAACATAAGGCGGTAATAGTAGTGCAAACCTGTTTGCAATTGAATTGCAACCTTGAATTGGCAAGTCACTCTTAGGGTTGGCGTCGGATTGAGCTGGCGGAGGTAACCTTTGTGCAGATGAGTTTTCCTTCAGGGTTTCCTTTAGGGTTGCTCTGAATTCTCTGAGTTAGCCTCCAGGGTTTGCTGTCTGTGGGTGTTTGCCTTTCTCCTTCCGTTTTCGTTCTCCCTTTTTCTGACTGAAGTTGTGGTATTTATAGTGCTCTTTTTGTGACCTAATGGGCTCAGAATGAAGCCCAGAATTTTCTGGTATTCGCAAGCTTCGCTAGGCGAATGGCGTAGCGAAGGGTTCGCTAGGCGAAGGAGTTGCTCGCCTAGCGAGCAGGCCAGTTTGGGTCATTTTCTGGATTTGGCCATCTGTGAGCTAGGTCTTTGTTCCTTTAAGATCAATGCCTTGCAAAATAAGTTGGAGTGCCTTGAAAATGCCTTGTAATATTAACGGGCAAATTTTGGGGTATGACAGCTGCCCCTGTTTAATATTCTTGAACCGAGAGAGTTAGAATGGTATGTACGCCATTCGTGGTCTGGAGGTGGAAGAATATTAAACACTAGAATGCCCCAAAAATTTGCACTTGTTAATCAGAAGTTATTCCTGATGGAGATGGGCTTAAAGATGCCATCCTGGAAGTTTGATGATGAGAGCTTCAGAGTGCGTCGTACATTAGACGATATCTGAAAACATGGGTGTCATACCGGGTCATACGCTAGACCGTATAGTGAGTCATCCATTAGGCCGTCGACTTCGCTGGGGAGTCAGAGTGTGTTATACGCTGCTGGGGATGAGGGATCAGAATGGATCATACGCTAGATCGTATCTGAATAGCGGAGTGAGTTGTCCATTAGGCGGGTGATTTCACTGGGGAGGAAAGATCAGAATGGATCGTACGCTAGATCGTATCTGAGTTGCAAGATGAGCCGTCCATTAGGCTGTATCTGAGGATGAAAGGGGAGTCGTACGCTAGACCACGCTTCAGAATGTACCGTACGCTAGGTAGCATATGACGGGATGAACGTCCAAATGGGTCGTACGCTAGACCGTCTCTGAGCAGCAGAACGAGCCGTCCGTTAGGCTGTTTCTGATGATAAAGGGGGTAGTCATACGCCAGACTACACTTCAGAATGTACCGTATGCTAGGTAGCATCTGAGGGGATGAACATCCAAATGGGTCGTACGCTAGACCGTCTCTGAGCAGCAGAACGAGCCGTCCGTTAGGCTGTTTCTGATGATAAAGGGGGTAGTCATATGCCAGACTACACTTCAGAATGTACCGTATGCTAGGTAGCATCTGAGGGGATGACCATCCAAATGGGTCGTACGCTAGACCGTCTCTGAGCAGCAGAACGAGCCGTCCGTTAGGCTGTTTCTGATGATGAAAGGGGTAGTCATACGCTAGACTACACGTCAGAATGTACCGTACGCTAGGTAGCATCTGAGGACTTGAAGGTCCAACTGGGTCGTACATTAGACCGTATTGGAGTAGTTGAAGGTCAGAATGGATCGTACGCTAGATCGTATCTGAGTTGAAGGAGTCATATGTTGAGCTGAATCAGAATGAACCGTACGCTAGGCTATATCTGATAGTATTTGTATATGTTGTATTTGCAATGAATATCTGGGGTGGGCTTAAAGATGCCACCATTAGGAGGATATCCGAGTGCTTGTCAGAATGAATGTTCATATGGATTATATCTGAAAAATGTATCTGATTCTTGAATGTAATTGATAAAGATGTCCATCTGAATGGACCTTTGTCTTGACTGTATCAGGAGGATAATTAACCTGAAAAATAAAGTTAGCTTCATGCCATGTCATGATGCATGAGATGTTTTATGCTTTCGAAAATAAATGTGAACATTGTATGCATGTATATGATGCGAAATGATGCATGAATGGATTATGTGTCTGAAAAGCTCTTCCGGGGAAAATAAATCCCATAATTTCTGGTCGGAGATACTTGTATTGATGACCCTTTCTTAGCTGGGGATACTCGATTTCTGTCTGACGGTGGAAACACTCAACAGAGCCCGGCTGGGGATAGAAGAGATGACTAGTCTGTCTGGTGATGCCGACCTCCTCTGGGAAATAGCTGGTTTTTGTTGGGGAAAGGATTTGTAACCGGACTTGTTGGAAAGCATGGTTAGACCTTCTCCTCGACCCTAAAGTCTTTTAGTAACTGCTATTGCTATTTCATGCATGTATTTTTGATAAACATCAGTCATATTCATATGCATATATCAATTCAAATTAAATCAATGGACGTTTATGCAAACAAAACGGAGGAAGTAAAACAACAGTATTTTTTTTGGAACCAAAATTGTATTGATTTTGAAAGAGGGCCTATAAACAGGCAATTTGTGTACGAGGAGACAGAAATCCTAGTAAGAGGAAATTGTCAAGGAAACAAAGAGAAAGCTATGCAGAAAAAGTCCCGTCGATTTTAATTCCACTACTGTCATTATGTCTTCAAGCCTCTCATCTCCTGCTGTCGGCTAAAAGTGATTGGCTTGTTTAGTCCCTTTGATTTGGGTGAAGCTGACCGAGAACGGGACATAGTCATACGCTTTAATCCCTAATTTTTGCATGGACCGCCTTTTCAGGTTTTCAGTCCACCAGGATACCCTTTTTTGCCCAAGCCGCCTTTTCAGGTTTTCGACTTGCCGGGTGTACATGCGTAGTATTTTTTAACTATGTCTGTGTTCACGGGATGCGGGGACTCTTCGTCATCTACTGTAGCAAGCATCATGGCTCCACCAGAGAATACCTTCTTAACTACAAATGGCCCTTCGTATGTGGGAGTCCATTTGCCTCTAGAATCACCTTGTGGTAGAATGATACGCTTTATTACCAATTCGCCTCTAGAACAGTACGATTTCAGCAAGCTATAACCCTATGACATCCAATACAGAAATTACATGATTAAGCATTCAAGATATTCAGGCACACTTAAATTCACATGCAAAACCTCAAATATATTTATGAATTTGATTATAATATCACATATAAATTAGAACATAAGGCGGTAATAGTAGTGCAAACCTGTTTGCAATTGAATTGCAACCTTGAATTGGCAAGTCACTCTTAGGGTTGGCGTCGGATTGAGCTGGCGGAGGTAACCTTTGTGCAGATGAGTTTTCCTTCAGGGTTTCCTTTAGGGTTGCTCTGAATTCTCTGAGTTAGCCTCCAGGGTTTGCTGTCTGTGGGTGTTTGCCTTTCTCCTTCCGTTTTCGTTCTCCCTTTTTCTGACTGAAGTTGTGGTATTTATAGTGCTCTTTTTGTGACCTAATGGGCTCAGAATGAAGCCCTGAATTTTCTGGTATTCGCAAGCTTCGCTAGGCGAATGGCGTAGCGAAGGGTTCGCTAGGCGAAGGAGTTTCTCGCCTAGCGAGCAGGCCAGTTTGGGTCATTTTCTGGATTTGGCCATCTGTGAGCTGGGTCTTTGTTCCTTTAAGATCAATGCCTTGCAAAATAAGTTGGAGTGCCTTGAAAGTGCCTTGTAATATTAACGGGCAAATTTTGGGGTATGACAACCAGAAATGCATAAAATGCAGTAATAGTACTTACAAAGGACGAACGAGGGTAGTAGTTCAACGAAGCTTCGCCGGTTCATCCCCACTACAAATCCCCAGTAGAGCAAATCTATCTTTATAGATACTTCGAATTACGTCTCCCCTTGAATTTATGTCCATCTCTTTTATCCTCAGTCGGGATACTCAGGAACTTATTCCTTCAATAGAAGTACGACGAACGAATACGGGAAGTGACAAATACTATACTATCAAACAAGACAGGAACAAGTTCCTCATACTCTTCAGCAACGAATCGGGATTTATTTTCCCTAGCCAGCAGTTGTTATACAAAGATATCCGGACGCTTCAGGCCGCATGATTCATACATACATCACTTATATCATACCATAGCATATCCATAAGTGCATAATACATTTACTTAGATGCACATTGCCATGCATGCATACATATTGCATAAACTAACCTTTTCCTTGCAGGATGGTTATATACAGATAAAATACTATCAACAATTCACAACAGGTCAGAAACGATCTATACGAAGATCTAGTGCTGATACTTAATCATTACTCAAGGTGTCCTTGGATAGTAGGCAAACGGTCTATACGAAGATCTATTCCCTAGTCCAGGATGTTTTCAGGAGAGTTAATCCTGATACTCTTTTGTCCTCGGATAGTAGGCAAACGGTCTATACGAAGATCTATTCCCTAGTCCATGATATTTTCAGGAGATTTCATCCTGATATTCTTTTGTTCTTGGATAGTAGGCAAACGGTCTATACGAAGATCTATTCCCTAGTCCAGGATATTTTCAGAAGATTTAATCCTGATATTCTTTTGTTCTTGGATAGTAGGCAAACGGTCTATACGAAGATCTATTCCCTAATCCAGGATATTTCCAGAAGAGATAATCATCACGAAGATTTATTTCTACTGGTCTATTCAACAATTCAAAACAGTTCAGAGACGATCTATACGAAGGTCTAGTGCTGATACTTAATTCAGAAAGAAATCGCCACGAAGATTTGGTTCTGACACTTAAATTAAAAGTATGTTCTTAGATACGATTCAGAGACGGCCTATACGAAGACCTAGTACTGACATCCAGTATCAACATCAAGATATTATCACCTCTTGATATTATGGATGGCATCTATAAGCCCATCTCCAGTTCTTCCAAGTGGCATCTTCAAGCCCACTTAAGCATATACAACCAGTCATCAGTGTTACTTTACGCACCGGCGAGTGCAAATTTTTGGGCTTTTGTGTTCAATCCCCTTCAACCTTCCAAGTCATGAATGGCACACAGGCCAATCTAACTCCTCAGGTTTCAGAAAATTGAACAGGGGCAGCTGTTGCACCCCAAAATTTGCCCTCTATTTTTAACTCTAACCAATTTTTTTGTTTCACATTCATTTGCATCATCTTCATAGCATAACATTTTTTTCTGTCTTAATATTAGCCGGAATAATTTCTCAGAATTTACAAACAGACTGGTCAAATTAACTTTTTAACTGTGCCTAAAATTAGTCAACGAAAAAATGTCAAGTTTAAGTTTGCAAATGTCGATAACATTAATCTGCGGTTCACGTGGTTTAATTTGACATGCTAAAAATATTTTTACGACTATTTTTGGTCATATGTTGATCAGTCTGAGCAGTTTAAACGGTCATAATTTTTATTTCAAAATCCGACCAAACGCTGTATTTTTCTGAGTCATTTATTTCGCGCTGATTATTTTGACGTGTTCATTTTATTTTTTCGAGCATTTTGGTGCCCGGCTTTTATTTTTTTTTTAGTCTATTTATTTTTATATTGGGTCTAGAATAAATAAATAGGTTAATTAGTTTTTATTTTAGTTTTAACTATTTTAATTATTTAACTTTATTCAGTTTTTAATTTAATACTGGGTTTCAAAATAAACTTAGGCCCATTATCATTAACCTAATTTGTTCCTATATATATTTACTAGCATGACTGATAGAGGGAGGCCGAAAGACAGAACAAAAAAGAGAAACTGAGAGTGGCTGATCTATACTATCGTACACACAGTTTGGTAATAGTTTATATATGATATATACTTTATCTATTTTGTTGATATATTTGATTATGTTTTCGGATCGGATCGTGTCAATACGCCGTTTTCACATATACGTGTATGAGGCGTGACATTTGTGTTATCCGATCCAGTTGCGATGATCGCAATTTTGCGCTAGCAACGCCGTTGTTTTTTTTAATTCATTTTTTTTATATATATACATATATTTAGATCTGCACATTTTTTTTCATAACTAACTACCCTGATTTTTCCTAAACCCTGACAATTTCGCCACAAACTCTAAATTTCAAACCTAAAACTTTAACCGTGTTGTTTCCTCTAAACCATAAACCTTTTCTTAAACCTTAACAAACCTTATTATTATTTCCTATTTTCGCTCATATTTATGTTATTCATACACTGTAACTGCTTCGCCCTTGTAATATTTTAAGTTTTAACTTGTAATATTTTCAGTTTTACTTTTCGCCATCTTTATTATGTAACTGCACCAAAGCGTTGTAATAATTAGGGTTTTATTTTCTGCCATTGATTTTCTGCCATTTTATTTTTCTGCCATTTATTTTTCTGCCATTTAAATTCCTGCCATTGATCCTATATTAACTGCGTGGTTTAGTAATGTAGGGCGTGAAAACCTACTAAATTAATTATTTAATATTTTTCTATAACCTTTATATTTTTTTTAAATAAATAATAAATACTAACTATTTTAATAACTTTTTTTATTACTTACTTATAATAATAAATCCTTATATATTTTGTAAATAAAATCTAATTGACCATTTTTCTAATTGAATAATAATAATAAACCTATTAATCTAATAATTTGATATTTTCTATAATCTTTATTTATTTTGTAAATAACTAACTTAATATTTTTCATATAACTCTTTTATTTTATAATTTGTACATTAATATATTTTAAATTCTTTTATTATTACTAATTTATTTTAAACTCATATTTTTCTAATAACTTCTAAAAAAATCTAACTTGTTTAACTTAAAATAATTTCTTTTAAAATTCTAACCTTTTTATTATCACTTTATTATTATTGTTATTTTATTATTGCTTTATTACCATTGTTTATTTATTATTTTATTATTATTTGCTTTTTTCTATTCTATTTTTGCTTCATTATTTTCCTTATTTTAATTTTGTTTTATTTATAATATTAGGAACAAATGTATAGGTTGTAAATTTATTCTTTCTCGCCTGATTATTATGTATCTGTCCCATAGCCATGTAATAGTTTAGGAATTTATTTTTCTTGCTTTTATTTTTTGTAAATATTTATTGCGTGGTTAGTAATTTAGGGAGTGCAAAAAACTAACTGTAAATAATTGAACTTAGAAAATTAAATTCAAGACAAATATCTGAAAAATAACACTCACACACGTAAGTCGATCTTTGATCGCCATCTGTACTTCCTAGGGTATTCCTCTTGGTTGCCTTCTTTAAATGGTCAAGTCCCTCGAAAATAGGGGTGTCTTAAGCAAAGTCCCTTCAAACAGAAAAGTCATCAAGTCCCTATAAACTTAAAAGATCAAGTCCCTACGAGGTTGCCTACGATATAATGATCTTGTCCCTTCGGTAAATATGATGATAGTCCCTACGAGTTGCTAAAGACACCCCTTATGTTGCCTTCATTGACCATACGATGACCCTACGCCCGTCCCTTAAACACATCCAAGGTAATGACTACCTATTCCTTAATAATAGGGACAGTCTTACCATTGAAAGAATATACGAGAACACGAAAGACTTAATCTAGGGTAGGTATCTCATAGTTACTTGCTCACACTTTTCAAAATTACTTTTACACCTCACAATTTCTAAACTAGGCTTTGTATACACCCATACGAGGGCCATTACAAAGTACTTAAAGAAATTTTTCTAATCACACACTACACTCTTGCAAACAAACAAAGTGAGCTAAGTAACTAAGAGCCCATGGATAACCATGGATATAAAGGGTGCTAATACCTTCCCTTTGTATAACCTACCCCCCAAACCCAAAATCTTTTTAAGGTCTTTCCTGTTCTTTTATGTCCTTTCCTTTTGGATAAAATAAAAGTCGGTGACGACTCTTGCTATCCGCAACATTTAACTAAAGTCAGTTCTCCCACCGTGTTACAGTAGGTCTCGGATATTCGTAAGGCATGAGATACTCAGACGCCCTTTTCCTTACCCAAGCAGTGTAAGGCTTCAAAGCGATGCAATTCTTAGGACCCAACTCTTTCCTTCCTTTCTTATGAATCTTGCGCCAAACGCGAATCATCCTAGCTTTCAAGCCTTGGGGATCTTTACCTTCCTGAAAGAACACACCTTCTAACAAAATGTTATTAGGTTTATCCTTTAGGGGGAACCCAAGCTGACGACGTGCCAAAACAGGGTTGTAGTTAATACCACCACATGTACCAAGAAGAGGCACATTGGAGAATTCACCACAAGAGTCGATAATCTGTACACCGTCATACACGCGGTTGTACCAAGAGATATCATCATTAGTGAGAGACATGAGTCTCGTGGACCACCGTAGACATTCCTTGTTCTCCTTGAAAGCGACCGTCTGAGGTAAGTGAGAAATAAACCACTTATACAACAGAGGCAAACAACACACAATAGCGCCACCACCCTTTGCATTCCTCATATGCAAAGAGAAATAAGTATCACCCAACAGAGTAGGAACGGGATTAAGAGCAGAGAAGATCCTAATAGCGTTCACATCCACAAACTTGTCGATGTTGGGGAATAAGACCAACCCATAGATGAGAAGTACAAATATGTCCTCAAAGGCATCCTCACTCATAGCCTTCCCATAGATAGTAGTTTGAGCAATGAGGAACTCAGAAGGGAGACCTTGAATTCCACCTTTGGTAGTCATATGAGCACCAATCAGAGATTCATCTATGTGCAACATGTCTGCTATCTCTTGAGAGGTAGGAACATTCTCTAAGCCACTGAACGGCAGCTGGTCTAGAATAGGTATACCCACAAGGTAGGCATACTCTTCAAGTGTAGGTAAAAGCTGGAAATCCGGAAACGTGACGCAACGGTACAAGGGATCATAAAACTGCACCAATACACTCATCAACCCTTCATCCACCTGAGTAGTCAGAAGAGGAAGAAGCTTCCCGAAACGAGCCTTGAAACCCAAAGGATCTAATACATAGGATGTCAGATTCCTTAACTCTTTCAAGTCTGGTTGTCTGAAGCTGTACTTCTTTGTATTTCTTCTTTGTCTTTCCATGTCTGAAAATTTTGCAAATAAACCCCTTAAGTTCCTTGACAATTTTCCAAAATGCGCGCGCTTCGCCTAGCGAAGAATCTGCTCGCCTAGCGAGCATGACATGTCCTTTCGCTAAGCGAACCAATCTGCTCGCCTAGCGAGCATGACATGTCCTTTCGCTAAGCGAACCAATCTGCTCGCCTAGCGAGCATGACAGCTCAGGGACAGATTTTTGCTCCTTCGGGATTAGCATTTTGAATGATGAATATGCCTAATTTGAACCTGTTGGTAGTAACTCAAGTCTTTCCCTTGTGTTGACTGATCTCCCGAATAGAATCCACAAAGTGTCTTGGATGATACTCAAGCTTCAAACAAAAGATGTTAGTGACACATTTTTGTGCTTTTGGTTAGTAAACAAAAATAAGAGAAACAATGATATATAATTCAAGCATGCTTGGTGATCTCAAACCAATCACAAGGAGTCCCACCCAAAGGCAAAGGGAACCAAGATGCTCATGATCCTTGAGGCTATGCAAATGCAATGTTATGATGCCATGGGGGATCTTAGGGCCAAAATTGGGGTCTTACAGAAAGAAGATGAAAACATTCATGAATTTCACATGAGTATCCTTGAAATTGCTAATGCTTTAGGAGCCCTAGGAGAGAAGATGACAGATGAAAAACTGGTAAGGAAAATACTCAGGTCACTCCCTAAGAGATTTGCAATGAAGGTGACTGCCATAGAAGAGTCTCAAGACATTTCCAACATGAGGGTAGATGAGCTAATTGGTTCCCTCCAAACCTTTGAGATGGGATTGAATGGTGGAACTAAAAAGAAAACCAAAAGCATTGTCGTCATATCAAACACAGAAGAGGAAAACAGTCAAGATGTGGATGAAGAGTGGGCCAATGAAGTTGCAATGTTGGGAAGACAGTTCAACAGATTGTTAAAGAAAATGGATGTAAGATCCAAGGCAAATGTCAAGAACATTTCACCTGACATCAGCAATGGAAGAAGAGTAAGGTCAGATAAGAAGCCCAAAGAAGGAAAAGAAGTAAAGTGCTATGAATTTGATGGGTATGGACACATCAGAACTGAATGTGGAAACTACCTCAAGAAGCAGAAGATGAGTCTTGCTGCCACCTGGTCAGATGAGAGTGATACAGAAGAGGCTGCAAATCTGGTGACTGCATTAACAGGAAAATGGGGTTCTGATGAAGACTCAAGTGATGAATAAGTAACTTTTGAAGCATTGGCCTTCACCTACAGAAAGTTGTGTCACAAAAGTGTAGAGCTGTGTAAACAGGTTGAAAGCCAGAAGAAGGGGATAACTCAACTTGAGAATGAGAAGGGAAAAAAAATTGGAAACCATCTCCAAATTGAAAACAGAAGTTGTGGCTCTGAAGGTCAAGCTAGATGAAAGTCAACAAGTTGAAAGCCATAAGATAGTACAGCTGGAGAATGAAAAGGCAAAACATGTGGAAACCATCTCCAAGCTAAAAACTGAAGCTATGCTCTTAAACTTAAAACTAGAAGAGATAACCAAGTATGTAAGGATGCTAAACAATGGATCTGACTCCTTAGACAAGATTCTCCAAACTGGACTAATCATAGGAGCCAAATCTGGAATAGGGTACTGTGACATTTCTTCACATACTTGCAACAGTCAGACTCCATTGTCAGCCAATAGTAGCCCGCTCTCAACATTTTCTTAGCCATGGCATGTCCATTGGAATGAGTACCAAATGAACCCTCATGGACCTCAGTCATCAATAGGTTTGCTTCGTGTATATCCACGCATCTGAGCAAAACCATATCGAAATTCCTCTTATACAGCACTTCACCACTGAGGTAGAAACTGCCTGACAACCTTCTCAAAGTTTTCCTATCTTTCAAAGATGCCCCAGGCGGGTAGACCTGGTTCTGGAGGAAATTTTTGATATCAAAATACCAAGGCTTGTCATCTTTCACTTCTTCGATTGCAAATATGTGAGCTGGTCTGTCCAAGCGCATCACAGTAATATTGGGGACATCATTCCACCATCTGACCACTATCATGGAAGCAAGCGTTGCAAGAGCATCTGCCATCCGATTATCTTCTCGAGGAATGTGATAAAACTCAACTTCTGTAAAGAATGTTGAAATTCTCCTTGCGTAATCTCTGTACGGAATGAGACTTGGCTGATTCGTCTCCCATTCACCCTTGATCTGACTGACAACCAAAGCTGAATCACCATAGACATCAAGATACTTGATTCTCAAGTCAATGCATTCTTCAAGTCCCATAATACAGGCTTCATACTCCGCCATATTATTCGTGCATTTGAAAGTTAGCCTTGTTGTAAACGGAATGTGTGAACCTTGAGGAGTAATGATCACTGCCCCAATTCCATTTCCATATTGATTAACAGCGCCATCAAACACCATCGTCCATCTGGAACCAGGTTCTGGACCTTCATCAAGTGTAGGCTCATCGCAATCTTTCATCTTCAAATACAGAATTTCCTCGTCAGGGAAGTCATACCGAATAGACTGATGATCTTCAATCGGCTGGTGCGCTAGATGGTCAGCCAGGATACTACCTTTGATAGCTTTCTGAGCTCGATACTCGATATCATACTCAGACAACAACATCTGCCAACGGGCAATCCTCCCAGTTAAAGCAGGCTTCTCGAAGATATACTTAATTGGATCCATTCTGGATATCAACCAAGTTGTATGATTTATCATGTACTGGCGCAAACGCTTAGCAGCCCAAGCTAAAGCACAGCACGTCTTCTCAAGTGTAGAGTACCGAGACTCACAATCAGTAAACTTCTTACTGAGGTAGTATATAGCAAACTCCTTCTTCCCTGATTCGTCCTGTTGACCGAGTACACAACCCATCGAGTCTTCAAGAACTGTTAAGTACATAATCAGAGGTCTTCCTTCCACAGGCGGAGACAAAATCGGAGGTTCAGACAGATAATCTTTGATACTGTCGAAAGCTTTCTGGCAATCCTCGGTCCAATCATGCGACTGATCTTTCCGGAGGAGCTTGAATATCGGCGCACATGTGGCAGTCATGTGGGATATAAATCTGGAAATGTAGTTCAAGCGGCCGAGAAAACCTCGAACTTGCTTCTCAGTTTTGGGTGCAGGCATCTCTTGTATTGCTTTGACCTTGGCAGGATCAACCTCAATACCTCTTTCGCTTACCATAAAACCCAACAATTTGCCGGAACGGACTCCAAATGTGCATTTGTTCGGATTCAGGCGAAGTTTGAACTTTCTCAAACGCTGAAAAAGCTTCAACAAATGCTCAACATGCTCAACTTCCGTTCGGGACTTAGCGATCATATCATCAACATAGACTTCGATCTCCTTGTGCATCATATCATGAAACAAGGTAGTCATAGCTCGTTGATACGTGGCTCCGGCGTTCTTCAAACCGAAGGGCATCACTCGATAACAGAATGTTCCCCAAGGTGTGATGAATGTTGTCTTCTCCATATCCTCTGGTGCCATCTTGATTTGATTATATCCGGAAAATCCGTCCATAAAGGAAAAGGCTTTGAATTTAGCTGTATTGTCTACCAACATGTCAATGTGTGGTAGAGGAAAATCATCTTTTGGGCTAGCTTTATTCAAATCTCTATAGTCAACGCACATGCGGACTTTTCCGTCCTTCTTAGGAACAGGCACAATATTGGCCACCCATTGAGGATATGTAGAAGTCACCAGAAACCCCGCATCAATTTGCTTCTGAACTTCCTCTTTGATCTTTACTGCCATATCTGGATGAGTTCTTCTGAGCTTCTGCTTCACAGGCACGCACTCAGGCTTCAAAGGCAGGAAATGTTGCACAATATCTGTATCTAAACCCGGCATGTCTTCATAGGACCAAGCAAAGATATCTGAATATTCTCGTAGCAAACTGATCAAATCTTCTTTGACAGACTCTTCAAGAAGTGCCCCGATCTTCACCAGACGAACACAATCCTCAGACCCCAAGTTGACTGTTTCCAAGTCTTCGAGATGCGGCTGAATGATCTTCTCTTCGTGCTCAAGGAGACGGGTAATCTCATCAGGAACCCCCTCAACGTCATCTTCTTCTGCCTCAAATACAGGGAATTCAAAATTGGGAGATGGCGTTGGATCATTATGTTCAATGGGTTTTAGGATCAACCTGCATAATGATTTGGTTAAGGAAAAAACTTCAGCATTTAAACAAACAAACCATTATGCAGATGAAGAATGTTTGCTCCTTTTTTTTTGTTTTTATGGTTTTTTGTGATCACTGATTTCATGCAAAAGCAAAAAGTGAAAACAAATGGAAAAACAAATGTTTGACAATGCATTAATTGAATGAAAACATCATTGTATATATGCTGCCAACAATGTCATCACTTCTCCTTTTGGCATGGGAGAAGGGTTTTGCACAAAGTGAACAAATCACGCTGACTTATGAATGACCGTAGGAACATCCACAGCGACCCAATTGTGGCAGACACCACCAGGAATGATGAAATTGTTCAGATCTTCTGCATCTTCTTCAAAGATAGCAGCAGCTTCTTCTTCAATGATAGCAGCAGCTTCCTCTTCTGCAGGTTGATCAGCATGGATGAATCCTCCACTTGTGAACAAACCTTGCTCCTTAAGTGCCCCAGAACAGTGGCCAATGCCAGCCCGGGATCGGTTAAACAGGAATAAATCCATCAACAGGAATAAATCCATCAACAGGAATAAATCCAATAAAAGCACTTGGGCTGGCAAAATCTCTCTGAGTTCACAGCTCTAGCTCAGGATGATCCATCAATCTGGCAGAGTTGGCTCTGGTATAATACCGGCAAAGTGCGTCTCCAAAACAAATGAAGATCGCAGGGTCAGACCACAGGACGGGAGACCGGAACAAAACACCTGCTTATGCAAATGATGCATGAAGTGTTTGTGCATATGCTTGTTTTTTATTTCAAAGGAACCCGAGGGTTTTATTTGCAAACTTTGAAATTTTTAAGCATTTTGATCGGATATGAAAATATCTCATCAGATATATCAGGTGAAAAAATTTTCCCGGTTTCTTCATGTTTTGGAAATTTTTGCAAATAAACTCCTTTGAGTTCCTTGAAAATTTTCTTTTTATCTGATGATATGGATGCGGATGAATGCGTGAATGTATGAATGCAACAAACACACTCAAGGATCAAGCAAAGCACACCAAACAAAGGTCGTGGGAAAGCTCTATGTATCCCTAATATCAATCATCCATTTTGGTGGATTTAGGTTTTCACCTTATCGACACCCAAGTTCCATTGATATTAACGGTACATGAACCGGTTCTGACATTCTTAATATCAACCAACCGCTTTGATGGATTTTAGGTTTTACACCTGATCCGGGATCCATTGATATTAACAATGTTTGAACGACTCAACCACGAATCACGGGTTTGTTGAGAGTCACGAGCATGGAGTCTCGGTTAAGAACCACCCAAAGGGAGTGTACTAGGGTTTAAACCTGCCAGACATGTTCTATCAGAGGTTCCCATAATCATCGTTCCATCTTTCGAATATTATCGGAGGAACGAATACTCGTATCCCAAGAATATTCTCAAGAGAAACTCTTATGAGTGTAGTATCGCGTAACAATCGTATCAGAACTGACATCTGAACGACCTCCGCACTACGGTCCTAAAAATAGGCCAAGATGGGTTTGGTAAACTAAGGTCCTTGGCTTCTGCGGAACATGATTGAAAGAATAATGCCTAACCACAAATAACTTGTGTGACATTATTAATCCAACATGACCTCCACCAAGTGAATGGACTCGCAAGTCAACTGGCTAAGGAATACTCCACACCAGTCAACAAGACTATGCCATTCTCCTATCCTAGAGTGCACTCGAGTTCGGGTATAGAACTCATCTCACAGATCACCAAAGCAAACAGCAAATGTATATCAAGCAATTCACACATTACAATCAATACAGTGATCCCAAATCGTACAAAAATATGTCAAATAACAAATAACAATATAGCACAACAAAGGTGAAAAGTAGGCAATACCACCAAGGATTCTGGTGAAATTTCCCCAGCAGAGTCGCCACTTTTCTGTGACATTTCCCCAGCAGAGTCGCCACTTTTCTGTAGCGGTGTATTCGTCGCTATATGATCTATCGATTAAATCATAAGCTAGGAGATACATTGAAATTTCGAGTCGCCACCGCACTTTTATTTATCCAAAGGATTGGCTAAAAAGCGAACAAAAGCCTAAGAAGTTTTACACGTAGAAAACTAATAAAAAGATCAGAGAGTCTGGGTAAGGGGTAAATTACGCAATGGGAAGGTGTTAGGCACCCACTACGTCCTAGGTACTCCTAGGGAGCCCTTTTCACACTTGTTGTATAAAATTGTTATTTGTTATGACATAAACATTGTGCAAACATGATTGAGATGATGAGAAAAGAATGTACAAGTTAGTTATTTTTGTGTTATTGGGTTTTATTTATTTTTGTGTTTGAACGGATGAACCCGCTGCCTACGTACCTTCCATCAAAGGTAAGGATCAAAACGCCGTAGTTCGGCCAAAAGATTTCCAAAAGTTGGTGGATTCAGTTTTAAACACAAGCACTGAGGCTTTTCATTATCAATGGGAGAACACTCGACCAAAAACAACATCCACCATGCGAGGATAGCTTCGACGTACTAGAGGGGTTAGCCCTGTTTTCAGTACGGAAGTCTTACTGTCGACTCACTAAGGATAGGCAAGATTTACATCAACCACAAAGATAATTGAAACCTATGGCTAATGCATGAAAGGATTAACAATGGACAAAGCCAAAACAAGTGAATGAGTGAAGTTAATTGATTGTGATTATGAAAGTGAAGTCAAAGTATGATTAAGATTGATTCAGAAGAAGTATTATGAAATGGAGTTTGAAAAAAAGTCAAGGACTTGAGTCCAGGTTTTTAGTTTGAAAACATGAAGAAGTTTGCACAACACTTATGTCAAATTTGAAAGTCAAGAGTGTGAAAAGTCTAGGACATAATGAATGATGAATGGGGGATGGATTGTAAAACTTCTTAGAAGGTTCACTTCTTGAGATCATATGGAGGATGATTCAAGTGTGTCCTTTGGAATAGCAATGGATAATAACAAACAAACAAAGCAAAAGCGGATATCGGATGCCAATCACTGGGCTTATACCAATCTCCTAAAATAAAACTGGATATCAGATGCCACTCAATGGTCTTACACTAATCTCCTCAAACAAAGAAATAAAAGGTGGATACCGGATACCAATAGATGGATTTACACCAGTCTCCTAAAACAGAAATGGATATCAGATGCCACTCAATGGACTTACGCTAATCTCCTCAAAAGAAAACAAAGATGAAATATGGAAGTCAACTGCCAATCTATCTGGACTTAGGTTAACTCCACAGTATGGTCCTAGGAAATCCAATGCCACATTACAGGGACTTACAATGGATCCTCACATACAAGAACAAAAGCAACAATATGATCACAGGAATGCAAATGCCAACTTACAGGGACTTATAATTGCAACCTCTCATACAATCAAACAAACCAAATTATGATCACAGGAAAAGCAGATGCCAACTTACAGGGACTTATAACTGCAACCTCACATACAAATCAAACAGATCAAATTATGATCACAGGACAACAGATGCCAACTTACAGGGACTTATAACTGTATCCTCACATACAAACAGATAAAACAGAAGATATGAGTGACCAATGAGGTCTTACACTCTATCCTTCCATATCATAGGAGCAAATGCCAAAGCAATGGACTTACAATTGTCCTCAATGGGCAAACAACAATGATAGCATCACAAAGACAAATGAGATGATCATGCATTAATGGCAATTGATGATGATAAATGCATAACATACAAGCAAACATGTGCATATGAAGCAATCAATCAACCAATGAAGATCAAACAGCACACTCTATAGCCAAACAAGGGGGCTCACACAAGAGGGTTTGACTATGAAAGTCCACTGTAGTAGGTAAAGGTCGCTCTTAACCTTGCCATTGAGAGGCTAAGGTGAAGCAGATGAAAAGGAGAATGAGGGGTGTGCCTCATTGCTCTTATCCCTGATCAGGGAGAGCATATTAGAAAGTGTGGGAGCTCAGAAAGATGGAGCTCTTTCCACATTATTGACTCTATAGATCTTGGGTTTTTATCTCGATGCTTCAACCATGTAATGGGAGCAAAGAGAGGACTCACTGAATAGTAGGGGATAGGTTGCTTATCCCTTTGATCTACCAATTGCCTTACTTGAAGGACTTTTCCTGTATGGGACAATTTTAAACACACACAGGCATTGCCTCTTAAGGAGGACTTCAGACAGTTTGCCCGGTCAAATAACAGACCGGGTCTCCAGACTACATGAAGAAGAAGTAATTATACCTCAAAAGCAATTGCTAAATAGCAAAGCAAGCAACTAAAGCAACTAAAGTACCTGAAAAAGTCAAACCAATTAGTAAACAGCTCAACAGTTTAAATCAAAAGGAATGGATAAACAATCCACACAGAGGGACCAAGGTGCATAGCACAAGACTCAAGTCACATGAGTCAACCTACAAAACAAGGGTTAGCACATGATATATATAACCCAACTCAATCAAATTTGAATGATCTTTGAGGCATTGGTGCTCAACCTGAAACATTAACTCAATTGTAAGCTCAAAAGACCACTAGGACTAGCCTAGGGTCAAAGATGAAAGAAAAGGTCAAAACAGCAAAGAAAAGTCAACCCAATTCATGTTCAAACATTTAAGAAGCTATCTCAATTGGATCCACACTCATATCATGCATCAATGTCATTTCATACACAAAAGAATGCAAAGCATGGCAAGAGAAGCATACAAAAGGTCAACAGCAAGACTTCAATCAAAAGTCAACCCAAACAATCTCAAAAATCATCAAATAAATCACATTCAATCCTAACATCTAGCATGGCAAGCATGTCAAATTTCATTGCATTTGGATGAGAGGAAGGCAGTCAATTAAAATCAAGAAGTCAAACCAAATTCAAGTAAGCATAATGAAAGTCAACAAACATGGGTCAACTTCAAAAAATCATATCAAATTGAAAACAGATGAGAAATGAATGAGATTAACACCAATGCAAAGCTCAAGATGTCTAGTATGCACATATGAAATTTCATGATCATACAATATGGTATGAGGATTTCCCAAAGGATTTGGCATCATGTGTCACATAAAGTCAACCATTGACTAGGCAGGGAAGAAAATTCTCAAATAAATGGAAAACAGTATGATTAATTCCAAGAAAATTCATACACCAACTAGACATGGAAGAGATCATTCATGCAAAATTTGGGGTCAATTGGATGTCAGGAAGCATGTGAACAAAAATTGGGAAAATGCATAACATTCATGTAACACCAAATGCAACACCTCACTTCAAAAATTTGTAACTCACAAACCACATATGAGAAATGCATAAACTCTATATGGAAACAAAGGTAAATGAGTCTAGTTTCACCACAAAAAGTTTCAGGGGCAATGGATACATCATGAGTATTTCACAATTGAAATGGCAAAGGGTGTCAAATATGCATACTTGTTAGGAAACCAATTACCAATTAAAATCCAGCCAATGAAAAATTAATTAAAAATCATAATCAAATACTAGACATCCATGTGAAGATGAAGGAAAAATTTTCATGATTTTTGGATGAATAATGAAGGAGAAATGAATTGTTGAAGTTGAGTGAAATTTTGAAGCAAGCATGATCAAATAACATGGAGGAACAAGTCAAACAATGGTCAACAGTGGCAGTTTTGTAATATTGGACAACATTAATCAAAACACTGCGTTTTGATATAGAGAACGAAATGTTCTCATTGGTCCAATTCCAATGGAACAGTGACTCGGCCAATTGATGTTCATCTTTTCTGGGTTTAAAAACCCTAGGGTTTAACAGCATGGCTTTGGTTCATCTTCATGCAGTCGATCAAAAACAACATCAAGTAAACAGCAACATGTAACATAACAATCATGCAACAATCAAGCAGCCACGACCAAACACAACAAACACAAACCATGTGGATTTTCTGGGCAGATTAAGATAGCAAAACAGCAGGGCATTCATCATCATCAAGCAAAATTCGACCAAGAACAAAATCCCCAGAAACAACAAACAAGCATGGCAATACACTCAGTAAACATTGCACATACATAATCCATGATCTATTTTCATCAAAATACACATACAACCAAGATTCGAGCAAAAACACACATGAACACTAAACTGCATATCAGCATATCTTCACCAATATCTAACCATTTTCAAAAGCTTATAGCTCACAACCATCAGCAAAGAAGGAACTACATGATACATGGCATGATTTGGAAAAATAAAAGATTCGAAAAACTTACTTGATTTGAAGAAAATCGAGATGCAGTGGTACTTTGATGGATATGAGTGCAAACAGATGCTCACAATGTTTGGTAATGAAGGAATCTTGGAGTAGGTTAGCTCAGCAATGCTTGGAAATCCTCAAAACTCGATTCACCATTATTATGGCTTGAAGAAAACAGAACCAGCAAATGCACTACAGTTGAGATTTGATGAGGAAAAATGCTTCCAAAGATGGTCCAAGTGATGGAGTGAACAAGAATGGCTCGGGTCTTTTGAAGCTTTTGGTCAGAAAAGCAAAATCGTGAAAATTGCAAGTGAGAGAGTTTCTGGTTTTTTTGTGTTGGCTGCTCTTAGTCTCTAGGGTTGGAATGAGCAGAAATGAAACTCTTATACCTCTGTTTAGCATCCCTTAATCATGTACTAACCTTGCTTAGCTCAAAATGAAGTATTTGCATTTTTGCTAATTTGGACAAAGTGGATATGGAGGGTGCAAGCTCTACACGAATTGGGCTTTGGCAAGACTGCAAATGACCATTACAAATGCTGTTTTGGGTCTGTACACAAATTGCTCACTTTGTTTTACTTAATGAAGCTATTTTGCATATTTGCCAATTTTGCATTTTGGTCCAAAATGATGGTATGATGAAAGTATGAGCATGAATTCAAGCTTGGAGCAAGTTTCAAATACCATTCTAAACATTTCCCAATTGGCCAAATGTGTCAAAAGTGTTTAAATCAAAAAGTCAAACTTGAGTCAAACTTGAAATGAATAAAGTCAAGTCCAAAAATGCCATTTTGATTGGCAAGGTTTTGGTTCATGAAATTTATATTTTTGGAAAGAGGAGGAAAAATGTGGTTTGTAGGAAAAAACCCCACCAAATTTGGCCAAAGGAATCATGAGTTATGGCTCTTTGAAGTTCACAAATTTCTGAAATTGAACTGAACATATCTTGACAACCACACATGGGATTTGGGAGTTCTTGGACTTTTTGGAAATGGGAGAACAAGATCTTCAACTTTCATGTTGGGCAAAAATTCATTTGAAGCTTGTATCATGATGTAAGTTTAAGATCAAGAAGTTTCCATTTTTGGCAGTTGAAATTACAGGTCCACTTTCTATTTTGGGAAATTTCTGATTTTACTTCAAATTCTTCCATGATGAGGTTTGATATGATATATGAGGCTTATATAAGCATGAATGAGCTCCTTCAAATCAATTCTATCCATCAAATCACTGATTAAATCCACAGTTGACCAAGTTTGACTTTTCTAGGGTTTTGCATGACTGGAGCATTTCTGATGAATTCCAAACCCTAATTCCTTGAGAACTTGACCTCAAATGATGTCCCAAGATGTATGAACTTTTGATTATGGATTATGGTGCCCAAATTCTGCAAGAATGGCCACCATCCACTGCTTTGACTGACTGTTGACTGTTTTTGACCTAATTGCTGATGATTGCTTCAACTGTAAGCAACAAGGTTAGACTGACAATATTTTTGTACTTCTTGGTTAGTAAACATATGAAAAGCAATAATATACAAATGCAAAACATGCTTGGTGATCAAGAAACAACCCACAAGGCAACCTACCCACTAGGAGGGAAGCTAAGGCATGCAATGATCCTTGAGGCCATGATATGAGATGATATGGGCCATGAGGGATCTTAGGGCCAAAATTGGGGTCTTACAGGTACAATAAATCTAAGGCTGAAAGCAGTTACACTAGGTGCAAACCTCAAGCTAAACCTAAATGCAGCAATAGTAAGAGCAGTCCTAAGATGTCACATCATATGTCACATCATCAGAAGAGAAAATAACAGAAAGGCAAACACCAAAGATGGAGATGTCATTACTGTGGGAAATTTGGACGCTCAAGGCCCTTCTGCTATAAGCTGTATGGTTACCCTACCCCTGTTCATCAACAGACTCACTATCAACCCAGACCCAAACAGCACAGGCCTATCAACAAGAAGCAATGGGTTCCTAAGACTAATGTTACAAGTCTAATAGCTCACATTCCCCTCAAAGAAGAGTGGTATTTTGATAGTGGATGTTCTAGACACATGACTGGAAACTCAAACTTGATAATTGATCTTCACCCTCATGATATAAGCTATGTAACCTTTGGTGATGGAGCAAAGGGTGAAATAAATGGGATAGGCAAGCTTGAGTGTCCTGGAGCTCCTAAACTTGACAATATTCTACTGGTCAAGGGTTTGACTTCAAATCTAATAAGCATCAGTCGGCTAGGGGATCAAGGTCTGAATATCATCTTCACTAAAACTGAATGTCTGATTATTAACAAAGACAGTGAAGTAATTATGGAAGGAATCAGGACCAAAAACAACTGTTACATGTGGAGCTCTCAAATGGATGACCCCTCTAAGATGAGCACAGTTGCTAGAAGAACCTTCAAGGAAAATGAAAAATGTCAGACAAGGATGTTAAACAAGAAGCTAAGACCTAACCTCAAGGAAGAGAAGGTCATGATGGCCCAAACATCTGAAAAAGGGGAACATGTGACTGGTTATATGCAGTCTGAAGCTAGTGAGAGCTTTGTTGGAACTGGGCCACAAGGGACTATGTGTGCAAGGAAGATTGAGATAGAAAGTATATGAGATGAAAGCAACAATTCTCAATCAGGTTGGATGAAACTACTGATAATTATATACAATGTCACACTCGATGTCATGACATTGTATTATGACAACCTGTATGGTACAACTATGTCCAAAGATCGTATTCAGCACAACTGAACCAAGTACATTATTTACTATCATCACTCATTTAGAAAATATGTGGAAAACAAACTCATAGTTCTACAGCATGAAATGCAACTAACTAACAAGGCTGCAAGGGATTTGTATGATGTCCAACTGAAATATGAAAGGGGGAAATTAGGGGCTTGGTTTCTTGAGAAAATATGGCAATTAATGTGGAGTGGAAAAGGTAACAAAAATATTGTCTGCCAAATGAAAAGAAAAAGCCACATTAATAATGAATCATCACCTAGTATTGGAAATAGTATCTATTTCATTTGCACGCTCTGCCTGAACACAATTCTTTCCATCTTCATCAAACTACTCAGAGAACCTCTGCTAGGGCAAAGAAATTTTTCTCAAAAGTTCAACAACATGTCTCAACATCCATCAACATCTAGCTCAAAACCCTTCATACAAGAACTCCCTCCATGGAGTTTCTAGATGAAGATTTGATGGACGTGACTCCTCTGCGTATGATACCAGGTGACGTCTCAGGCTCCTCTTCCATGGCTGGAGCTAAGCAAGGTAACACTCCTGAAAAATCTTCTGATAAAGAGGACATGCACTTTACTAATCGCACCATAAGAAACCTAGTTACTAGGATACTGAATGAAGAACATGGAGTCAAGGATATTTTTACCCTCTGTCCAGAAGGGACCCCTCTCCTGAGGTGGAAACCCAAGCTGGGAAAGATGATGACTCATCTAAGACAGAAAAGGAAGTTGCTGCTGAGGGACTATGTTCTCTTGGAAAAAATTTACCTAGCATGTCTCCCGATACTGCTCAGGATATTGAGGAAGAAAGGTCCGAGGAAGAAGATGACACTTTGGTCAATCTTGTGAAAACAAGTATAGCTAATAAACTGAGAAAAAGGAAGAGTATGGCTGAGATAAGGACAGCTAGGAGAGAGAAAAGGGTTGCTGGTATAGGGCCCTCCAAGTCTTGGAGTAAAGTAGAGGTCAGGAAGAGGAAAGAAAGTGAGAGTTCTGAATCTGATGAGGATGTTGAAGACGATGTCCCAGACATCTCCCCTGTTAAAAGGAAGGCTGTAAAGAAATCTCCAAACAAAGTGGTTGCTGTTCATCTAGACAATATCTCTTTTCACGTAGAAGATGGTGCTGCCAAATGAAAGTTTGTCACTCAAAAAAGGGTAGCGGTTGAAAGAGAATTGGGAAAAGAGGCTGTTAAAGTAAAGGAAGTCGTGGAGTTAATTAAGGCAGTTGGTCTTATGAAAACTGTGACTACTCTGCCTCAGTGCTATGAGGGGTTAGTAAAAGAATTCATTGTGAACATCCCTGAGGAGATTCATGAAAGGAGCAGCAGGAAGTTTTGCAAAGTTTTTGTAAGGGGTAAGTGTGTGAAACTTTCACCAACCATTATCAACAAGTTCCAAGGGAGAGGAATTGATGAAGGAGTAGATCTAGAGACCACAGACAATGAGGTCTGTAGGAATTACAGCTGACCAAGTTAAGGAATGGCCTAGTAGGAAACACCTATCAGCTAGTAAACTAACTATCAAATATGCCATCTTGCACAAGATTGGTTCAGCAAATTGGGTACCTACTAATCGTATCTCTACCATCTCCATTGTTCTTGGAAGAATCATTCATGCAATTGGAACCAAGATAAACTATGATTTTGGAAAGTTTTTGTTTGACCAAACCATCAGACATGCCTCCACAAAAGCTGTGAAGTTGCCCATTACCTTCCCATCCATTATTTGTGGCATTATCCTGAGCCAACAACCAGGCATCCTAAGTACAAGTGATTCCAAGCAGGAGAAAGTCCCCTCTGTCCATTCATTATAAGCTGTTTGAGGGAAGTCATGTCAATGACGTTGTCATGACATCTGCCAGAAGGGAACCTGCATCTCAAGGGAGCTTAATTGACCAACTAAAAGATATCTGCAAGGAATTGGAGAATGGTATAAAGGTGGCCAAGGCAAGAAAAGTATCTTTGGAAGCTCTTATTTGTAGCCTGGAAAAAGAGGAGATAGAGAAGGATGGTAAGGATTCAGATGCAAAAGCACAATCCAGTGGCAGCTCTGATGGCTCTGAAGGTGAAGGTGCAGGTGAAGGTGATACTTCTTCTTCTGATTAATGGTTCCTGCCTGTGTTGAAGACTGGTAAGGCGAAGTCTGTGAGGTGTGCTGGAAAGATTGATGGAAGCTGGTCTGCTATTTGGAAGACTGATGTTTTTATTGTTTTTTTGAAAAATGTATTTTGTGGCAGTCCTCATTGATGCCTGTTTTGTAATATTTAGGGCTCTTAAAGAGTTCCTTGGATTTGTTCATTATCCCAGCTATAACAGCTGTGTATAATGATGGTTTGTACTTCCTGAATATTATGTTTTAACATGCTTAATGTTATAACATCTGATCTAACTTTCTCTGCTAGGCTAATAGACATTTATTTTGTCTGATTGGTCACCTTTGGTCAATTTTGACTAAAAAGGGGGAGAAGTGCTGATATGGAAGCTGTTGTGGAAGTTGTGAGATGTATATAGATGGAGGACAACTATTATTAAAGGAAGTGCACAGGTGTTAAAACAGAATGTTGTTATGTTTACAGATGTCAAAGAGGATGTCTAATATGGTGCACATGTGTTGTTGTTGAAGCAGATGTCAGAATGACATTCTGGCTGGTACATGTGCTGGAGTTATAGTAGCTGTTTTGTTCATGGAGACTGTTTGTTGTGTGCACAGATTTAGGGGGAGAAGGAGTACCCTTGTGCATTTGTGTGTCTTACTAGTTGCATCCATAACTAGTAATTCTGTTTTTGTTGCACAGATTTAGGGGGAGGAGAAGTACCCTTGTGCATGTGTGCATTACTAGTAGCCATAGCTAGTAATTGCTTTGCTTCTGCTGCTGATTAAACTATTGTTATGTTGTTTTACTGCTGATAGTTTACCTTGTGAAAAAAAAGGACAGATATATGTTTTAGCCAAAATTTGCCAAAGGGGGAGTTTGTTGATTCTAAGTGTTGGCAGCAATTTTGGTAAAACAAAGAGTGTTCACAAGATGTTATGTGTGATGTCTTAACATGAGATATCCTATGTACCTGCTGGAGTTCAAGAACATATTCATACAGGATTGTTTCAGAATGCCATATACAAATCCATGGCTTCTGATATTGGATGTACCTGCTGGAGCTTAAATGAAAGACATGTTCATGCAGGATTGTTTCAAGATGTCATACACAAAGTCATGGCATCTGATATGGTTGTACCTGCTGGAAGTTATAAAAGGAATTATTGGATTATGCAGGATTTTTCCAGGATGTCAGACCCGATGTCATGACATCCTGTACACAGAACATTCAGTGTGAATGTTTGGTGTTTTGTGAATGCACAATTAATGGAAATCTTTGTATGATTGAAGATCTGATTAGTTGGCACATTCAATCATGGATTACAACCAGATTTACTTATTTTCCAAGGAGATCTAACCAGCTGTTATAAAAAGATTTGATTGGAAAATAGATTTAGGGTTTTCAAGATGTCCAAGCCCAGCTGGATGCTTCTATAAAAAGGGACTTAGAAAACCTGTTTGAACACACAACCAATAATGAGCGAAATATAGAGAGAGACCTAGGGTTTGTGTCTGTTTAGTCGTGAGACTTGTAAGCCATTCAAGTCATCCATTGATGATTGAATTGGACTGATTTGTGGTTGTAATTTGTCACTCTAAAGCTGTTAAGCAAGAGTGTGTGTCTTCTTGATCAAAGTTGTGAAGCAAGATCAAGAGTGTGTCTTCTTGATTGAAACTGTGAAGTAAAATCAAGAGTGTGTAATTGAAAAGTATTTTCTTTTCTCAAGGGATTGTTGTTTAAAATCGCTGGTGTGTGATTCTAGAGAAGTGAGTGGTTTCTCATATCTAAGAGTGCTTAGGTAGAAATTGCACGGGTAAAGATTAGGTGAGAAAGACTGTAACTTGTTGAAGTGTACGGAGAGTCTTTGAACTAATTCTATTTGAGTGAATTTCCTTCCTGGCTTGGTAGCCCCCAGACGTAGGTGAGTTGCACCGAACTGGGTTAACAATTGCTTGTGTCATTTGCTTTACCATTTTGTATCTTTATCCTATTTGTGTTAACAGATATTAGTATCGTGACATTACCTTCGACATCTTATATCTGATACCAGAATTTCAGTAGCTATTGATTACTTCACCAAGTGGGTTGAAGCGGCTTCGTATGCAAATATGACCAGGCAAGTGGTTGTATAGTTTATCAAGAATCAACTCATATGCCGATATGGTGTGCCAGACAAGATCATTACTGATAATGGATCTAACTTGAACAACAAGATGGTGAAAGAGCTGTGTAGCAAGTTCAATATTGCACATCATAATTCTTCTCCCTATAGACCCAAGATGAATGAGGTTGTTTAAGCTGCTAACAAGAACATCAAGAAGATTATTCAGAAGATGGTTGTTACGTACAAAGACTGGCATGAGATGCTGCCATTTGCTTTGCATGGTTATCGTACATCTGTCTGCACTTCAACAGGGGCAACCCCTTTCTCGCTTGTATATGGCATGGAGGTTGTGCTCCCTGTGGAGGTTGAGATCTCATCAATGAGAGTCTTGATGGAAGCCAAGTTGACTGAGGCTGAATGGGTTCAGAGTCGTTATTACCAGTTGAACTTGATTGAAGAGAAGAGATTAACTGCCATGTGTCATGGTCAGTTATATCAATAAAGGATGAAGAAAGCCTTTGATAAGAAGGTCAAGCCTCGTGTGTTCCGATAAGGTGACCTCGTGCTAAAGAAAGTTTTGTCTTTCGCGGCCAATTCCAGGGGCAAGTGGACTCGAAACTATGAAGGTCCATATGTTGTTAAGAGAGCCTTTTCATGCGGTGCTTTGTTGCTTACAACTATGAATGGGGAGGATTTCACTTGTCCTGTGAGTTCATATGCAGTCAAAAAATACTTCGCCTAAAAATAAAAATAGAATAGCTCGCTAAGTTGAAAACCCGAAAGGGCGACTTAGGCAAAAATGAGCGTCTCGGTGGATTGAAAACCTGAAAGGGCGATCCAGGCAAAAATTAGAGACATAAAAAAATGAATATATATGTCCCGCTAGATTGAGTACCTCACCCTGGGGCAATCTAGGCAAAAATTAGGGATTTGGCAAGTCACTGCATCCTGACAAGACTTTGCTCTACAACAGTCATCTGTTAATGATTCTCTTTTAGCCATCATCAACTGAAGCTTCAGATACAGTGGATTCAGAATTGGTGGAGAAACGATCATTATGTTCAATGTAGCCCTTTTTCCAATATATATCACCAATTTTAAATTTGTAAAGATCCATGGAGTCTCGCCATTTGCGGACTACCATTCTATTAAATAAATTTGAGCCTTTATCCAATTCTTTGCATTCTTATTTGTTTCTGTTTAACAAATGTTTGCATGTTTTAATTGATGAATATCATTGTTTAAACGAATGAAGTTTTATAAACTATTTTTAAACAAAAAGAACATTCACGATGACTGTAAGGATAGTTGGGACGTCTTCAGTGCCCTCCCAAGGATAGTACGGTTTCCAAAAGGGAAAGACATTTGTTCATATTCTGGCATGTTTATGTCCTCTTCATCAGCTTTCAGGTGTCTCCTTAGCAGGAAGTGGTTTAGAGCAGTTGGTGGAAGATCTGTCTCTTTTCTATCCCTAGCATGTTTCCTGTGAGGGTCGCCTACAGTTTATCCCCGGCAGGGTTGCTTGGCCCAAGTTTGATAATTTGGATTCCCTTCATGGTTGAAGTTTTATTCTAAGCATTGAGAGAGGCTGAGGAAAATGTGTTGCTTCCTTCCCTAGCGGAGTAATTTGTTTTGTCTCCCCTTATCAGAGATGGTCTCTCCAGCAGTTAGAAGGGAATATTTTGATTGATGAGTATCTGTCCGGCGTTGAGCCCCACATATTTGTATATCTTTCCTTGATAAGTTCCCCAGTAGAGTTTCTTCTATGGCGGATCTTATCGATCTTCAGCCATTTGTTCCCGAGAATGGATGAGAAGTCCCTGGCAGTTGGAATTTGTGATTTTGCCTATCCCCAACGGTTGTCGATGTCTTCCAGTATTTGATGCATCCTCACCAGAACTGAATTCTCCTGTTGGCTTTGCCTTTCTTGCTGAGATATTGTGTTGTATGTCTGTCCATTGATTCTCGGACTTGTTTGTGTTAGATATGTCTGTCTATCAGCATTAATCATACACAAATCATGCATATACATGCATAATCATAGCATTCAGATATTCATGTTGCATTCTTTGCCATATATCTTTGCTTGTTATCTCCTACTACTGGTGAAATATTCTTCCCCAAGTAGATGTTTGTGTCTGATCTCTCCATTTAGAGTCAGCCTCATAGGCAGAAAGTGACTATCTTTCATTCTGTATTCCCCACTGAGTTATGTCCTCGTGAATGATTATTGCTTCAGCTTCCACCCGAATTATGTATTGGGATGGGATTACTCCCCTGAGTTATATCCTCATTGGGTTGAGTCTTGTTTAATTGGGTCTTTCTAGTTTGTTCCTAGATTGACTTCTTTCTTGTTATCCTCTGCAGTTCCATGTGGTTCAGTTGTTCAATTGCTCAGTAACCAATAATTGTTCATTTTTTCCTTAGTGGATCTTGTGGCCTTTTACCCAGTAACCGTTAGTTGTAAGTCCTCTTTCTGTGGTTTTCTACCTAGTAACCGGTATATGTAATCCCCTCTTTGTCGATTATCTTTACCTAGTAATCGGTATTGATATTCCTTCATTTTGAGTATACCACCCAGTAGTCGGTGATATATCTCTTGGATAATTGCTTTTATCAAGAAATTCATCCTCGCCGAGTCATCTTTCATTTACCCTTTTGTTTGGTAATGATTGTTTCTCCTTCTGATTGGTCATCATTTTATACCCAGTAACCGGTATCCCGATGTCCTTTCTTTTCGGTTGATTTATCCTTCATTAACCCAGTAACCGGTTGTGGATAATCTTCCATGCGAGTATGTTATCTATGTTATGACAGTAATAGATAATATATTTCATGCGCTCTTCAGTCGAAGCCTTTTTTTTCCCCAGTGGAGTAAGATTCGTATTTCCTTGCGGAATCGAATGCCCATCCTGTAAGTCGAGTTTGCTTTTTTCAGCCCTCCTTTCGGATGACGAGTGTCTTGGATATGTTCCCAATTCACGCTTGGTTGGTCACCTATTATATGCCCAGTAATCGGTATCCCTGGTGTTCCTTCTTTCTGCTCCCTATTATGACTTTTTGTCCCTTGTGGAGTCAGATTTTTCTGAGTTGAGATGTGCCTTTTGGGTCCTCCTCAGATGTTTTAGATGATTGATATCTCTTACCCTTATACCGGTCTTAGATATTCTTTCTCCCTGAGCGTGTTGTTCTTTCATCCAGTAACCAATGTTTTGATAACATGTCTCTCTTTGAGTTTATTACCCAATACCCGATAATATCTCGTTGTTTCTTCCTCAGCTGAGTCCTTTGTGGACATCCCTGTCTGAGTCCGGATCTTTATCCGATGTGTCCCTTGTGGATAGTTTTGCTGTATTGGCATATTCCCCAATACATGCATCTTGGCGCCAACTCGAGTCTTTCCATCGACTTATTTTCATGGAATCCCTTCGTGTCTCCCAGCAAGTTTTCAAGTCGTGACCTGCTCACGCATTTTTCTTGTTTCCCCCAGAGTCTCTGTCTCCCTAGTGAGTGTGTTACTACTATGGACCCTCAGTTTCTCCCGAGTTCTTTTCCTTTGTGGCAATTATTCACCATGAAGATTTTATTTTTGCATACATACATTTGCATCATGAGGTCTCTTAGGGACCAAAATTCGTCTCTTTGTTATTATTTAAGCCCATTCTACCTCGTCGAGATGAAGATTTAAACCTTCATATCTCCGACTAGAATGACCTTAAATAGGGGCATCTGTAAGACCCTAATTTTGACCCTAAGATCCCTCATGGCATCATATCATTTGCTCAATGCATTGCCTCAAGGATCATAGCATGTGTGGCTTCATAACCCTAGGGTTGGGACTTGTGCGAGTGGTTTGAGACCACCAAGCATGCTTGTATTGTATATTATTTCTTTTCTTATTTTGATTACTAACGAAAAGCACAAAAATATGTCACTAACCCTTTTTGTTTTGAAGCTCAAGTGATCATGTACTCCCATGCTCCTAGGAGGCTCATAAGCTCAATGAAGTGGCTAGATGAAGATGAGAATAAGCATTACAATGGTTCACAAAGCTCCTAATCATCATATATGTCTCCCAAGTATCTCAATTTTCCAATTTGATCAAGATAATCCAAAGGGCTTGAGGATTGTTTCCCAAGGAAACCCTAATTCAATTGTGCATTGATTGTGCCTTGCTCATGAAGCTACCTCAACCTATGATAAAATAAAGGGAATTTCTTTCATTAATTATTTTATGCATATATGAGCGTATTTTAGGATCCTCAATCATTCATTCATCAAGATTTGAAGTTTGGCCTTGAGAAGTTGACCAATCAAGTCATCTGACTAAACTGAAGATCACTGAGATACAACTTGTGATGTATTTGTCAAATGAAGATGACCCCAAGAGAAAACATATTCTTAAGAACCGTATGAACAACTTTCATGTTCATCAGGAATCCATTTGAAACTTGGAAGATCATCATTCATTTCAAAACATTATAGGTCATTTTGACTGAAACCCTAATTTTGGGTTAACTTCCCAAGGACCTAACTTCCTTATTTTTTATGATTTTGAGGTGAGACCAATTTAATTGAAAATCTTAAGATGTCTAATTCAAATGTTATGTTGGACAAAATTTCATAATCCTAAAAGAAACACATGTGATAATACAAAACATTATAGGTCACTTTGGACCTAAGTCATTGAATTTGAAAAATGCCCTGCTTCAAGTGCCCATAACTTTCTCATGAAAAATCCAAATGATGCAAAATTTAAGTCTACATTGATCATCTTGAAAATATTTACAACTTTGGTGTTGGAGGTTCTTCCATTTGAGGCTTGCATTATTGAAATAGAAGGGCTTGAAGATGCTTGCTTTTGGTAAAAAAATTCAAAGGAGAACCTAGACATGTTTTGTACCTAAACCTTCACAGCCAATTTTCATGAATTTACAATTGCCAAATGAAATTTTTCCCAACATGACTTTCGTTCCTTATTTCAAGGGCTTTCCAACCATTATTCATGTTAATTTTTTTGACTTCCCATGAGTGAGTTTCGAAGAGCTTTATGTTTATGTTCATTTTTGCATTTCACATTCTAACTTGGTGTGTAAGCTTGTGCAGTCCCTTGTGCACATCCAATTCACTTCCATTTGATCTCAGCATGGATTTTCATTCATTCTTGGGCCTTACACGCGCTTGTACAGGCCCATGCAAGGAGGATTCAAACTTCATGCACACGAGGGAAGCATTGCCTTGCATCACATTTCAGTGGTAAATAAGTGTGCATTCTCATTTAAATGGCAACCAAGTGGAGATCTGAAGTGCTGCTGAATTGAAATCCAAACCCTCACTAAAGGAATTTTCAGTTTTCTATTCTCTTTCAAGCTTGAATTTCAACATCATTAGTTGATCTTCAATGCTCAATTCCTTAACCTAGCATCACCATCACACTTCCAAATCAAAAGTAGATCAAGAGCTTGGAGAATTTGTGTTGTTTGAAGCTGCATTTCAGAGGTAGAACACCAAACTTTCTTGATCTAGATCTTGCAATATGATGTGAATTCCTTTGGTTTATGCTATTTTCTGAAGTCCTCTCACATGAGGCAGGCCAATGGTGGTCTTAATTTTGCGAATCGTGTCATTTCAGTTCATGCACCATGATCTTCAAGCTCATATTTCTCTTTAAATAGGAACTGTGAGGATGATCCATGGTTACAGGGGTGATGTACATCACCTTAGCTTCATTTTGATGTCTTCATTTTTCATTTTCATTGAGATCTATTTTCCTGCGCATGGTGGCCGGAAACTGTTAGATCACCGGAGAAGATGGTGGTTTCCACCACCATCCCCACGTGTTGGAGTCCCAACCATTGGATCATGTTGTTATGTTATAATCTCACGCGTCCAATGTATTGACTTGTTTTAAATCTTTGTGCTGCGCGCTTGACTCCAATACACCGTGTGACCGCGCCCCTGAGCCCTTGATGCCTTGCCACGTCAATTAATGGAACCATCTGAGGGCACTGTTTTTTTTTCTATTTTTCTTATGTTCGTTTTAATTTCATTTATATTTAAAAATTCATAAATATTTTATTTGAAGTCACAAAAATATGAGACTAATGCCAAAAATATTCTTGAAAAATCTAGTTTCATATTTTGATTTTTTATTATTTTTGTGACTTCATTTAATATTTTTTGTGAATTATTTAGTTTTTAATAGTTTTAATTCATTTTAAAATACTTTTTGATATTTGAAAAATCCAAAATATTTTCCTAACACCTATGGATGATGATAAGTCAATGAAAAATAGTCTCATCAATTTCTTATTTGATTTGAGGTTTATTTGAGATTTTAATTCATATTGTGTTATTTTTCATTATTTTTCATTGTTTTAAAATAGTTTCTGATTTCAAAAATTATTGAGAAAATTTGTCAAAGCTTGTTGGACCATGTTAGACCTATGAGAATTTAATTGGACTTGTTGAAGTTGATTTGAATGAAATTTGAGGTTTGGCCATATCTTGTTTATTTTATTTTGCATTATTTTTATTAAAAAAAAAACCAAAAAAAATATGTTTGACTTGTTGACTTTTAATCTTCATTTCTCTTCTATTTAGCATTGGTTGATGATGACTTGGTTCACATTTGATCAATTGAGTTTGATACTTTATTTCTCTTTCCATTCATTTCATCTTCATCCTTTTCTTTTCTTTTTTCAATTTGGCCAATGAGTTAATGTCTTATGGTTGGTCTTGGCAAATGAGAGGTTTACCCTTCTTTGATCCAAACCAAACTCAACTTGATCCAAGATCAAAGTGAGTTGTTTTCTGTTAAAGATAGGTTGCTTCTTGGTCAAGGAAAAGACCTAAAGTCCATACAAGACCTTTCTCTTTTCTTTTGGCATGGCAAGTTTTTGGAGCTTGGCTTACTAGTCATGATCTCTAACTTGTGTTTATTTGCCTATAGTTTTATTGACCGGCCTCAGATAGGTGTGACTACTACATTAGTCCACTTACGATTGCTTAACATAGCGCTACATTGTCTCATGACAAGCTAACATGACTTTACTAACTACTAACTTTAATTTGAGCATTTAATTCCTTGTCATTTACTTTTAATGTCATTTATTTCTTGCTTATTAGTCATATTGCTTTTCATTTTGCTCACTTGAGCACATATTTTATGTTTATGCCATTTTTCTTTTGCTCATTTGAGCCCATTATTGTATATAAATATATTGCTATCTTGTGTTTGCTTTGTGTTTGTTTTGTGTGAACCAAATGCAAAAGGAGAAAGGACTTAGAACTAGGATTTACCTATGCTTAAAGGACTTCAAGAGCAACTAGGTTTCATGCCTTTAGAATGCAAAACTTGTTGAAGAGCAACTAGGCCTCCTGCCTTTAGAATGCTAAAAAATTCAAAGTTGACCTTAAAGGACTTCTCATCCAAACTTATTCTTTGTCCATTCCCTTTATTATGTTGTGAACTTTTTGATGTTTGCTTGTATGTGATAGGGATCCCACTTTGAGATTGTGAAAAGAGGACCATTGTCACAAGTAGCCAAGTTATGAGACAAGCAAAATGGAGATCCTAGGAGCTTGAATTCAATTTGTTGATTGCTTGTTTGTGTGCTAAGTCCAGAGGAAAGGAGCATCTTGAATCATCTTTATGATTCCAAGAAAAGGAATTCCAAGGGTTTATCTTTCCCCTCTTATCTTTGCATGCTTTAGGACTAGCCCTTCTCTTCTTTTCCCCACTCTAACCAAGCCAAAAATCTTTTTCTTCAAACTTTGACTTTGTTTCAAATTAGAAACCTAGGCCTTAAGCCTTTGATTTTCAAACTCTTTTCATCAATACTTATTATGAATAAATCTTAATCCAACTTTGACTGCATTTTGTAAATAAATCTAACTTGTAAATATAACTCACTTCAAGTTGTTTTTGTGGTTTCAATGGCCACTTGTTAAAACTTTTCATAAACATTAGTCATAGGTTTGAGTTATCATAGTGGTTGATGTAAATCTCACCTCATCCTTAGTGATTGGATTATAAGTCTTCCATGCTTATTATAGGGTTAACCCCTCACTAGTATGTTGAAGCCTTCCTCACATGGTGGATTGTTGGTTTAGGTTGAGTTTTCTCCCTTTGATAACAAAAGACCTTAAGGCTTTTGATCAAATCAATTCACCAATCTTTGAGACTTTTTACCCAGAACTACGAGGTTTTGATCCTCCTTTGTGATGGTACGTAGGCAGTGGGTTCATCCATTCAAACAACAAAATTTGTAAATATAATCTATTCTCTTCTCATGCCTCCAATCTTTTGCACAAATCTTTTCACAAATACCAACCTACAACACATATTTGCAAAAAGGGTTCCCTTAGAGTACTAAGGATGTTTTGGGTGCGTAAAACCTTCCCATTTCATAACCAACCCCCTTACCTAGATCTCTGACATTTTTATTAGTTTTTGATTTGAAAAAACTTGTTACTTGGCTTTTGTTTGCTTTTTAGCCTTTCCTTTGGACAAATAAAAGTGCGGTGGCGACTCGAATGGTATGTTGACTTTTGGTTTAGTGAATAAACATAAAGGTAACGAAAACCCCACTACACATTGGCCAAGTTTTTCTTCAATAGCTGAGGAATGTTGCCTAATCTAAGAGGGGTCCAAATCAAGTCATAGACAAAGATCCAACAATCCACAAATGTGTTTTTTAGTGTTTTTATTTTTATTAAGTGTTTTAAGGTCCTAAGACCACAAACAAAATATAACCACCAACACAAAAATATCACAAGCACAAAATATAATGGCTCAAGTGAGAGAAAATGAAAATAATTGAAGCATAAACATAGGCCTAAGTGGGCAAAGAGTAAATAACTTAAACATAAACAATTTGCATGAATGTAAATGACAAGGAATGATAAAGTGCAAGAATTTAAATTGCAGTAAAGTAAATTACAAGAAAATTAAATGTTAGTTGTCAAGTTGGGATGTTAATTTGCGCCTTGAGGCAAATTTAGCGCTATGTTAAGCAATTGGAAGTAGGCTTTTGTAGAAGTCATACCTATCTGAGGCCGATCAATAATAATGTTGGTGTTAATGAATGCTAGAGACAAGGTATCTAAGACCAAGCTCCTAAAGCATACCACACACAAAAATAAGAGGGGATGAGCCTATCTCAATCAAGCCTATGTTGATTCATCTGACACAAGGTCATTGATGAATCAACTAGTTAATGATCTATGAGAAGTCATTGCCGAGAGATGATTGGGGAAGAAATTAGATAAAAATGGAGAGATGAAATGAAGGGTATCCCAAATTGGTCAAGGGATGATCCTCACTTGATCAATACCATTCATTCATCTGAGGGATGAAGTTTTATACTTCATCAACCTCCTAAATCCAATGGTATTGACCAAGTCAAGGTCCAACTCAACCAAGACCAAGGCGAAACAGAAGTAAGTTCAACATAAAATCAATACAAAAGCTCACCAAAGTATTAAATCAATTAAACTATTTTTAAAACATTTTAAAAAAGAAGAAAAATAAGTTTTCAAAGATCAAAAACCTAAAACCCCTTCAAAACACCAAATAAATGGCTAAGGGATTTAGCATAGGTCAAGGTCAAAGGACCATTGACTAATTTTTTTGGTATTTTTCCAAAGTCATAAGTAATTAAAAACTAATTAAAACAAGTTAAAAATCACAAAATTCACTAAAAATATCAAACTTAATTCAAAAATTAATTTTAAATCATTAAATGAAAAGTAGAAAATATTTATGAATTTATGGTGAATTTTGGAAGAAAAGGCTATTTAAAAATCATTTTAGATAAAAAAATAAAAAGGAAAAAACCGGAGCCATCAGATCTCCCTCATTAATTGAGGTGGCAGATCGGATGATTAAAAATGCACGTTCCACATGTTCCATAGTTAACGCAATCACACGCATGGTAATCACAAGCAAAGGTCCAGATTAGAAGATGGAATAGGGAGCCAAGGGTGAGGGCCTTGCCACGCCACCACCGGAGCCTTAACTCCGGTCATCTTCTCCGGTGAGGGTCCCCGGACTGTCAGGACCAAACTTGCCTATAAATTGATGGATCTAACTGTCGCATCTCGAAAAATACGATTCCTCGCGGTGGTCGCGGAAAAAATTATGTGTTCGACCAGAGCCGCCACCGAACTTTATTTATCCCAATGAAGGAATAGGAAAATATCGATAAAACCTTTAGGAAAGGGAATAATGGTCGTCGCAACCATATTCGAGTTCGGGAGTGGATTACGCAAGAGGAAGGTATTAGCACCCCTCACGTCCGCTGTACTCAACGGGAACCTTTTAGTTCTAATTTGCATTTCGAGTGTTAATTTATGTTTGTTTGTTATCTTTAGGTTATAAATGTATTGAAAATAAAAATGGATGGGAACCTTAGAAAGGAGAAAGGGGAGGTTTTTTATTAGCATGCTCGTGAAGATACAACAATCACCTGCCTACGTATGCTTATGGTAATAAGGAAATCGGAGAATTCGTAGTTCGGGGAACTATGGTTGGTTGGTGTTTTTTAATGAACAACTATTTAGATCGCGTCCTAAAGGCTAAACGTTGGCTTGTCTACTCTCGGCGGAGGCTTAAGCACTGGTTTGTTATGCGCATTAGAAAGGATTAAATGGTGTTCTTTTTGAAAAGAGTTTAGGTCACACGGAGGTGACAAGTTGGATTAATATGTTGGATGTTTTGATTGGTTGAGATGTTTTTGGTTGGATGACGATCACTCAGATAGTTGAGTAAGACAACTCGTATCCTAACAGTCGGGAAAGGGAAAAGAAGACTCTAGACCACTTTCTTTTTCATCCTTAATTATAAAAAGGATTTGATAGTAATTAAGGTGTTTTGAAAGGATGATGATACTCGGATAATCGAGTAAGACAACTCGTATCCTAATAATCGAGAAAGGGAATAAAAGACTCTAGACCGTTTTCTGTTTCATCTAAATATTTATGAAAATAAGGTTGTATATGGTTGACGTATTTTAGAATGAACGACAAGTACCTGAATGAATGAGTAAGACAACTCATATCCAAGCATTCGAGAAGATGAGTTGAAAGCTCAAAACTATCTCCTTTTTCGTATAGTTTATTAAGAAAATGATTTGATTAAGTTGTATGTTTGCGGAAAAATGACAACTATTCGACTGACCGAGTAAGAGAACTCGTATTCAACCAATTGAGGAGTGAAATTGAAAACTCAAAGTCAACTCCCTTTTCATTTAGCTTTCTGTGAAAATATTTTGATTTAATCGGGGTTTGGAGATTTGTAGAAGAACGACAATTATTTGACTAACCGAGTAAGAGAACTTGTACTCAAATAGTCGAGGAGAAAATTGAGGACTCAAAGTCATCTCCCTTTTCATTTGTTATTGTAAAAGGATTTGATTTATCGGTGCTTAGGTGGATTAGAAGCGATGATTCTTCGATTAATCGAGTACAAGAGTTCGTGTTTAAATAATCGAGGAGAGGAGTTGGAAACTCAAAACCATTTCCTCTTTTATTCCTAAGTGAAATAACCTTTAATTGTGACCAGGTATTTTAATTCTTAATAAATAATACTCGATGTCGGGTCGAGGTTTTAAATTTGTATTTTGTGAATGAATTGAATTTACTTAGTGAATAATTCATCTAATCAATTAATTAAAACCGAATAGGTCTCATTGTAAGAAATCCCAAGAGTAAGCTATGTGAGGTTGGTGGCGATACTTTTACAAGCGGTCGACATACAAAGGTGTTTTGAAAATGGGCTCGACTTTGAATCGAGAAATATATGATTTATTTTGAAATTGGTTCGAATCATTTTAAATCGGTGAAAACGACATAATCTTGTCACAATTATAATACACCATACATATGCATTCGAGACTTGATACAAATAAGTAGGTACAAAATAATAATGCACACACATTCCACTAAAATAAACAATTATCTAAATTATAAGTGATAGTAATAAATATAATTAATTGATTAAATAATTAATGGATTATTTGATTAAATGATATAAGTAATTAAATAATAATAATATAAACAAATAATTAATTAGGTATTAATAATAATATTAACAATATATATATATATATATATATATATATATATATATATATATATATATATATATATATATATATATATATATAATTTTAAAGATAGAAAATGAAAGAAAAAACAATTATAAGTAATAGTAATACTAATATAATTAATTAATTAAATAATTAATAGATTATTTGATTAAATAATATAAGTAATTAAATAATAATAATATAAACAAATAATTAATTAGGTATCAATAACAATATTAACGATATATATAATTTTTTAAAGATAGAAAATGAAAGAAAAATCAAAAAATGAAAATAAATGGGCTTGAAATGAAAAGCTCAAAAATTTGGGCGCTACTGAACAAAACAGGGGGTTTGTTTGACAAAAAGAGTCTTTGGGCCCAACCTGGGTTGGCCCAAAACGGAACCAGCAAGGCCTGATCAAATGTTGACCTCCTATGGAGGTGTCTAGGCCATTGGATCAGGGGACTTTGACCCAGTCAACGAATCAAGTAGAGGGCTTGAACGGGTGCACCATCATACGGTGGGGGGATCCACATAGGATCCCCTGGTTGACTCAATGGTCAACCAATGCGTGGCGCAATCTGGAGAGGCCACTTGGCCTCCACGCGTACGCCTCCTCCACCACATAAAAGCAAGGCTTGAGAGAGAGAGCGTCATTTGCTCACTTCATTTCTCTCTCTTCAACTCAAAAGCTCTGCAACTCTCTTCCTTTCTCCGTTCTCCTCACGGCCAATAACTTCCGGAGAAGACGGTGGCAGCCGGCCAACCGCGGCGGCGCCACTTTCTTCTCCGGCGAGCCACCTCTCCAAACCAAAATGTCATAACACAAACCCTACTTATTTTTGGCTGGAGATTCCAAATCCGGCCTTGTTTCTCCCAAAACCTCTCTCAAATGACCGGATCGACGCTCCAAAAAACACACAAACCTAAAACCCTAATCTAAACTCTCTCTCTCTCGTGGCCAAACGAACCCTAGTTCGTTCTAACCTAAATAAATCTAAACACGAGCCTACCAACGGTTGAAGACCCTAAACATAATCCTGAAATTAAGCCTCCTATAGCCACGCTTTGAAGAAATTATAAAAGGTGTTTCAATCAGTATGGAGAGGCGAAGATGATGGTGCAAAAATTTGAACGGGAATGGAAGTTTTACTTGGTTGGAGTGAAACGCCGGCGACGTCTCCCCACCGTGCTTCAGATAAGTCTATTCCTTCCTTTATTTCTTTGTTTTTGATGCTCTTTGTTGTTCTCTTGAGTGTTATGTGTTTACTGTTAAAATTATTTTTTGATTTCTTCTTTTGATTCCAAAAATCGTGTCCTCACTGTTAATCTCTGTTGTTGTTATATATATGGTGAATGTTTAGGTTTTGAGATAACTTGTTAGGTTATCTCTTTTCCAGATTTTATGGGATGATTATTCTATGGACTTAGAGTTGTTTGGATTAGTGTTTATTATGATCTCTTGTGCAAAACATTAATCTGAGCATTTCATCAATTATTTTTCAGTTTCCCATAAGGGCTTATTTGATAAGCCTTTTTAATCTCTGAGTTGGTTTGGCAGGTTTTACAAAAGTGAAGTGATGTTGATTGAAAGGAGGTTCTGCGCCAGTTTTGAAAAATGGATTTGGGGCGCTGCAATTTCAATAGAGTTGTGGAAAAGTCTTTGCAAGTTTGCTGCTCAACCTGCTGGATTTACATGAGTTTCTACTTTTTTTCAAATTTCTTCTGATGTACTTAGAATTATTTTGGATAATGTATAAGTGTTGTTTTTTTGGACTGTGTAATCTTTTGGATTAATTGTGTAAGCTTTTTTTGGAATTATTTGTAACATTTGTATAATTTTAATTTAAGATCTTTTTGGGTAATTATGTAGATGCTTTTGGATTATTTGGAATATCTTGGATTATTTGGAATATTTTGGATTATGCATCTAATTATGCAATTAATCATTTTTAACATTTTAAACCTTGCCTTAACATTTTAATTGTGTTGATAAAAAAAGCTTAAACTATATCTCAAACTGAAAATGGATTGGGCTATAATGTAATTTAATTGGATTTTCAACTTGGTCAACTTTAGCACATTAATATTAACCAAAATAAAATATGACAAAAGGTCTAAAATAAAACATGCGACAAACATTGCAAATTTCAACCTTAATCACAAAAAAAGCCAACACATACACATACACATACATGTGGTGACTTGATTCTAAACCAACACACGCATACTTAAAAAAAATGAAATTTTAATTTAAGGATTAATGAATGGTTTAGAAATTTGGCACATATATTTGAGATGTGAAAATGAGCTTAATAACAAATGATCATAAAAATAATCATGTCTCTTAATACTTACTGATAATCAAATGAACTTTGGATCAGTGATGTAAAAAGATTTGAACCACACTTTGCAATATTAATCATGGACATTTTTATGTGAATGGAACTTTTTAAAACCAAGAGTTCTCATGGATAAACAAAAATGGGCCTTGTTAAACAAAGAGTCCCAAAATGCACATACTATCCCGTGCTTCAGTTAATAGCAATAATAGACAAATGCAACAGGTGTCTTCCTAAGGATCCCAATAGATGAAAATGCCACTGAAGACTTGATGTCACTAAGGACTGAGAAACCCTAAGATAAAACTTACGCCTTAATATTGAGTTCATGCCTTATGTCATCTGGTAGTGAATGCTGGTGAAAGATTTTTTCTTACCCGGACAAAATTGGGGTATGACAGTTGCCCCTATTTAATTACCTCGAACCGGAAGGTAAGAATGACATCAGTGTTCGTGCATTCACGGTGGGAGATAATTAAATACAAAAAGACCCAAATTTTGTCCTAGGAAATGCAAGGAAGAAACTATAGGAAGAAAATGCAGTGAGAAATGATAAAAGACATTATCCTACAGTAAAATGGAACAGTCCAGACTTTCTAGGAGTCGTCAGAACAATATCTTGGACGTCATAGTCGAGATATGTTAGTAATGGAATGACATCCCTAGCTAAATCTCAAGACTTTTTCCAGGTTGCTAGCATAGTATAAAGAAAATCTGGCATGAGACTCTTCATTTTGATGAAGCAGCATCTCAAACAGTAAAGGTGAGATTCTCTACATCGAATCGAAAGAGCATATTATCTGATAGAATTAAGATATTCCAGCAAGGGAAAAATACCTTAATTGAATCTAAGACTCTCCAAGGATATTAGAGTAGTATCTCTAAAAAAAATCTGAAATGAGACTCTTCATGTTGATGAAGCAGCATCTCAAACAGTAAAAATGAGATTCTCTGTATCGGGTTGAAATAACATCTTATATGATAGAATTAAGATATTCCAGCAAGGGAAAATACCTTAATTGAATCTAAGACTCTCCGAGGATATTAGAGCAGTATCTCTAAAAAATCTGAAATGAGACTCTTCATATTGATGGAGCAGCATCTCAAACAGTAAAAATGAGATTCTCTATATTGAGTCGGAACAACATCTTATATGATAGAATTAAGATATTCTATCAAGGGAAAAATACCTTAATTGAATCTAAGACTCTCCGAGGATATTAGAGCAGTATCTTTAAAAAAATCTGAAATGAGACTCTTCATATTGATGAAGCAGCATCTCAAACAGTAAAAATGAGATTCTCTGTATCGAGTCGGAACAACATCTTATATGATAGAATTAAGATATTCCAGCAAGGGAAAAATACCTTAATTGAATCTAAGACTCTCCGAGGATATTAGAGCAGTATCTCTAAAAAAATTAGAAATGAGACTCTTCATATAAATGAAGCAGCATCTCAAACAAATAAAAAGGAGATTCTCTGTATCGGGTCGAAACAACATCTTATATGATAGAATTAAGATATTCCAGCAAGGAAAAAATACCTTAATTGAATTTAATACTCTCCGAGGATATTAGAGCAGTATCTCTAAAAAATCTGAAATGAGACTCTTCATATTGATGAAGCAGTATCTCAAATAGTAAAAATGAGATTCTCTGTATCGAGTCGGAACACCATCTTATATGATAGAATTAAGATATTCCAGCAAGGGAAAAATACCTTAATTGAATCTAAGACTCTCCAAGGATATTAGAGCAGTATCTCTAAAAAAAATTTGAAATGGGACTCTTCATATAAATGAAGCAGCATCTCAAACAAATAAAAATGAGATTCTCTATATCGAGTCGAAGCAGCATCTTATATGATAGAATTAAGATATTTCAGCAACGGAAAGATACCTTAATTGAATCTAAGACTCTTCGAGGATACTAGAGCAATATCTCTAAAGAAAATCTGAAATGAGACTCTTCATATTGATGAAGCAGTATCTCAAATAGTAAAAATGAGATTCTCCAAATTGATGAAGTTGTATCTTAAACAGAGAAATGAGATTCTTCAGATAAATGAAGCAGTATCTCGAATATTCGTCTGTTGGGGGATTTTTTTGGAAAAGACTCCTTTTGGAAGAGATTTATTGGCAAAGCTCTGCAGGGGGGAAAGCTCATAAGAGACTTTTTATGGTAACCTCTGCTTGGGGAGCAATGACAGCAAAGGAAATGTCGGGAATATCATTATTAATCAAAAAAAATGATTTGCTAAGAAATAATTCCATGAGCACATGCAGGATAATAACTTTATAGAATTTTAAATGAAGAGTGTCCGGGATACATATGAATGACCATGGATTCTGATATTTTGTTATGTTTGATTTTTGTATGATGTTCCACTTTAGGTGGGAATTCCATGCATGGGATGTATGTAAGTATGCAATTTACTGGGGATATTTGGCTGTGCATGTAGGAATGCGAACGATTTTTATCTTATTGAAATTCCCATTTTGTGGGAGTATTATGCATAAGTATGTTGATGACTGGTACGACTGCGTTTTTTTAATTTTCTGTTTGGTAGGAAAACCATTTATGAATGATTTATATGATGCATGTTAGAATGCAAATGGGTAATTGGATATATCCCGATTAAGACATTTTTCCTTTGGGGTATGATGCCAATAGTGTGGACTTTTGTTATTGGGGTGATCAATGAAGATCAAGCTTTGATGCCCCACTAGGTGATTTTGGGAATATATTTGGGTTGCTCCAAGTTACTGAAGGGTTCAGACTTCTCAACACGCGATATTCCATCCATGATTTTTATTAATGTTTCAGCTGGAAATGCTCTACCGTGAGTACATTTATGAGAGGCGTGAATTAGTGGTTGAAAGGAACATATGTATCTGCAAACAGTCCTACACCTTTATGAAGAACAAGAAAGAACTTGGAGACTAAAGGATTCGTCCGCTTACCATTTCAAAAGCAATTTTACCACTTTATTCAAACATGCGTTTTATTTTCTCCAATAATTTTAAAAGTGATGTTTATCAAAAATAAAAGGTGCTTTGCAAACAAACAGATAAAATACAAAAAATGATTTTGGACACACTTTTGTTGAGAAAATTTCTCTTTTATTGATTTGACCCTTACATGGGTGATTGTACATAAAGATGCAACTCCTTAATGAGGTAATTGTTGTCCTTAAAGATGCAACTCCTTAATGAGTTCTTATTGAGTTTCCACACTGCTATGATCTTTATGTCTTTGATAGTCCAAGCACCCTGCTTTTGAAAAGTAAGGTAGATTAATTCTTTGTCTTCGAGGGATATTCTAGATACCTGAAAGTACAACTCTTCACCTTGGAATTAATCCCTAACTTTTGCCTGGACCGTCCTTTCGGGTTTTCGATCCACCGGGATACCCATTTTTGCCTGAATCGCCCTTTCGGTTTTTCAATTCAGCGGGTCCATTCTTTTATTTTTATCCCTAATTTTTGCCTGGATCGCCCTTTCGGGTTTTCAATCCACCAGGATAGTGTAAGACCCTAATTTTCACCCTAAGATCCCTCATGGCACCATATCATTGCTCATTGCATTGCCTCAAGGATCATGGCATGTTTGGCTCCTTAACCATAGGGTGGGACTTGTGTGAGTGGTTTGAGACCACCAGGCATGCTTGTATTGTATATTATTGATTTTCTTATTTTGATTACTAACCAAAAGCACAAAAATATGTCACTAACTCTTTTTGTTTTGAAGCTCAAGTGATCATGTGTTCCCATGCTCCTAGGAGGCTCCTAAGCTCAATGAAGTGGCTAGATGAAGATGAGAATAAGCATGACAATGGTCCAAAAAGTTCCTAATCATCATATATGTCTCCCAAGTATCTCAATTTTACAATTTGATCAAGATAACCCAAAGGGCTTGAGGATTGTTTCCCAAGGAAACCCTAATTCAACTATGCTTTGACTGTGCCTTGCTCATGAAGCAACCTCAACCTATGATCAAATTTAACCAAGTTAAGTTCTTTAATTAATTATTTTGTGCATATATGAGCCTATTTGAGGATCCTCAATCATTCATTCATCAGGATTTGAAGTTTGGCCTTGTGAAGTTGACCAGTCAAGTCATTTGACTAAATTGAGGATCACTGAGATACAACTTTTGATGTGTTTGTCAAATGAAGATGATACCAATATAAACATTGTTCTTAAGAACCATATGAACAACTTTAATGTTCATCAAAAATCCATTTTAAACTTGGAAGGTCATCATTCATTTCAAAATATTATAGGTCATTTTGACTGAAACCCTAATTTTGGGTCAACTTCCCAAGGACCTAACCTCCTTAATTTTTATTATTTTTAGGTGAGACCAAATTAATTGGAAGTTTTAAGATGTCTACTTCAAATGTTATGTTGGACAAAATTCCATAATCCTAAAATAAATACATGTGATAATACAAAACATTATAGGTCACTTTTGACCTAAGTCATTGAATTTTAAAAATGCCCAACTTCAAGTGCCCATAACTTTCTCATGAAAAATCCAAATGATGCAATGTTTAAGTCTAAATTTATCATCTTGAAAGTATATACAACTTTCCTGTTGGAGGGTTTTCCATTTGAATCTTTCATCATTGAAATAGAAGGGCTTGAAGATGCTTTCTTTTGGTGAAATTTTCAAAGAGGAACTTAAACATGTTTTGTACCCAAACTTTCACATCCAGTTTTCATTAAGTTCCAAACTCCAAATGAATTTTTTCCCAACATGACTTTTGTTCCTTATTTCAAGGACTTTCCATGTGGGAGTTTCAAAGAGCTTTCTATTTAGGTCCATTTTTGCATTTCATGTTATAACTTCATGTGCAAGCAAATTCCAATCCAATTGCACGTCCAATTCACTTCTATGAGGTATCAGCAAGGATTTGCACCCATCACTGGGCCTTACATGCGCCTGTACAGGCCCATGCAAGGAGGATTCAAATTTCATGCACACGAGGGAACCCTGCTTCTCATCACATTTCAGCTATAAATAAGAGTGAATTCTCATTCAATTGGCAACCAAGTGGAGATCTGAATTGCTGCTGAATTGAAATCCAAACCCTCACTAAAGGAATTTTCAGTTTTCTATTTCTCTTTCAAGCTTGAATTTCAACATCATTAGTTGATCTTCAAAGCTCAATTCCTTAACCTAGCATCACCATCACACTTCCAGGGCAAAAGTAGATGAAGAGCTTGGAGAATTCGTGTTGTTTGAAGCTTCATTTCAGAGGTAGAACATCAAACTTTTTTGATTTAGATCTTGCTATATAACGTGAATCTCTTTGGTTTGTATGGTTTTCTGAAGTCCTCATGCATGAGGCAGGCCAGTGGTGGTCTTAATTTTGCAAATCGTGCCATTTTAGTTCATGCATCATGATCATCAAGCTCATGTTTCTCTCTAAGTAGGAACTGTGAGGATGATCCATGGTTACAGGGGTGATGTACATCAACTCAGCTTCATTTTGATGCTTTCATTTTTCATTTTCATTGCCATTTAATTTCCTGCGTGTGGTGGCCGGATCTAGTTGGATCGTCGGAGAAGATGGTGATTTCCACCACCATCCCCACGTGGTAGCCTCCCAGCCTTTGGATCATGCTGAAACGTTTTAATCCTGACCTTTCTTTATGTTGACTCATTTTAATACAAAGTGTTGCATGCTTGACTTGAGATTACCATGTGACCGCGCCTCTGAGCCATGAGATCAATGCCACGTCAATTAATGAAAGGATCTGATGGCTGCGCGTTTTTCTATTTTTCATATTTTCTTTTAATTTCAGTTAATTCCTTTTATTTTCAAAAATTCATAAATATTTTATTTGAAGTCACAAAAATATGAGACCAATGCCAAAAAATTTCTTGAAAATTCTAGTTTCATATTTTGATTTTTAATTATTTTTGTGACTTCATTTAATATTTTTTGTGAATTATTTGGTTTTTAATAGTTTTAATTCATTTTAAAATACTTTTTGATATTTGAAAATACTTTTTGATAATAAAATCTCTTTTATTCATTTGGAAGTCAAACAGTATAAATTATTACAACTCAAGATCACTTTGATGAGCTAGCATGGAGGTCAGACTTGATCCTTTCCATGAAAACCCTACATACATATACAAATTATTAGTACACAGAGTGTTGTGAGGGAACATGTCAGCATAAGCCTTTTTCAGCAATCCAAGAAGGTCTTCGAGTGACTGATTAGCAAATTCGGCTAGAAGGGCATGTCTATCGGTCAAATACTGAGCATCCTTGATGAGGTTGCACAGTAAGGAGTGATTAGGTCCGCTCATAATATCCTGTACAAATTCCTCTTTCTGGTCTAGGAGAACTTGCAAGTGATGACTTTGGATCTCCCACTGGGTAGCTTCCTCTTGCAGCTGGTTCCTCTCTTCCAAATTCTGATGTGCCTGACTATTCAACACTCGTATCTCTTGAAACCTTTTGTCAACGTCACTCTGGAGTTGTGAGAGAGTTACTTCCAACTTTTTGGCACGGGTTTGCTCGTCCTTCAACTTTGTCTGACATTTCTTCAATTGGTCTTGCAGAGTCTTGATCTGACCTTGGTAGTCAATCTCCAGTTTGCATGCTCGATATTGGACTTCAACTAATTCTTTTTTCTTGTTTGCAATGGTTTAAAAAGATCCATTTAAGGTATCTCCCACCTTCCTCCTTCTGTTTTGCTCAATCTGAATATCAGTATCTACTTTGTTGAAACTTTCTCTCTTCCGACTGAGACTGGCTTTCAAAGTATTCTTTTCTGAGGTGACCTTTATCAGGTTGGAACAGAGACCGACTTTCTCCTTTTCCAACTTCTTGATGGTTTATTTAAGGTGATCCACTTCAGAAACGACGGTGGAGGGTAGTTTGATGGTCTTGATACACATGGAAGGTTCCCATGGGCACGACAGTTTGATCATTTTGGCCCTTGACTTCACCCAATCAGCATATGACGCTGTTACGATACACAGTTGCTTGCTTAGTTCTTTCTTCCCAACTCATTGTATCTTGCCCCAGGCTCTGTGCACTTTCTTCATCAGCTTTGGATTTTCAACCTCTTGAGCTAACAACAGTTCTTCCAATAGACAGTCTTCAGGTTTCACCTTGAGCGGATATCCCAATTGACGCAATGAGAGAACGGGGTTATAATTGATCAAACCCCCTTTTGTGCTAACGAGAGGAACATTTGGGAACTTCCCACATCGGAATATCAACTCTACCCTCAAGTAATTGAGACTATACCAAACGATGTCTTCGACATCCAGTGACATCAATCTCTATGACCATTTCAAGACGCCCATATTATCAACGAACGATTCTTTCTTCGGTAAGTGGGACATGATCCACTTCTGAAGCAAAGGAATACAACAACTGAGAGTCCCCCATTTGTTCATGTTTCTCCAATGGAAGGAAAAGAAGACATTAGCTAGTAAGTTGGGAACTGGGTTCTAGGAGATAAATATGGTGATGGAGGTCTTGTCAACGAAGCCTTCAACACTCGGGAATAGTGCCAAACCATAAATGAGTAGTGTGAAGCTGGCATAAAAGGTGTCCCAACTTCCACTATTGGCAAACACAGTGGCATTCTCGAATAAGAACTTAGACGGTAGGCCCTGCATGTTACCCTTGATTCGGAGAGTGAACTCGATTAAATCTTTCTTCATGCACAAGGCTTAAGCTATATCTGTGGAATCCAGGAAATTATACTTAATCATGTAGGGAGCTTGTTCTTTAACCGGTAGCTGTAGCAAATGTGCAAATTCTTCTAGTGTAGGGGCTAGAAGAAAGTCCTGGAACGTGAAGCATTGTAGTGTGGGATCATAGAACTGCGCAAATGTGAACATCAGCCCTGGGTCTTCCTTGATAGACAAAACTCCCAACAGGTTGCCATAGGCTTGTTTGAAGTCTACTCGGTAATCTTCAGTCAGAAATTTGCTGAGCTTTCTCAATTCATCGACCTTGGAGTCTCTTAATTTGTACTGATATGTTTTTCTTCGGTCTGTCTTTTCCATTACTGCACTGACAATAGCAACTGACATAGTAGGTCCCTGAAAAATGCAAATGTAACATGCAATGGTTAATGTAGTTATGCAATGATGTTATGCGATGCAATGATGGGAAGGTATCACATAATCAGAATTATAGCATGCTCTGGATAGACTGTATAATCTATTTGTTGCAAGTTCAAAGGTTTGACGTATACACAAGAACACGGGTATAAAGGGTCTTAGTTTCCTGCAAGAAAAACCCATATTCTCCTCAAGGCATGTACTATCCTCAAAGGGTGGTGCTAAAAGGTCCCTAGACTCAACGAACCAATTTGAGATACCATTGCCTTGGACGAATGACTTGTCGGACAATGATGCTCCCAAAAGGATCTACTCTAGGTGTTACGTCTCGTGTAAACCATAATTGTGGAATAAATCCACGGAGGTCAAAAACGACTCTAGTCACGTTACTATCATCACTACGCCAAAAACTGGAATAGACAGCGCACCTTAGAGGGCGCTTTCTTAAAAAAGCGCACTCTAAAGTGAAGAGAAAAAATAAGGAGCGAACAACTGGAATAGACAGTGCACTTTAGAGGGCGCTTTTGTAACAAAGCGCCCTCTAAAGTGAAGCGAAAAAATAATGAGGAAAGGGAGGGACACCAATAGAGGGCGCGTTTATGAAAGCGCCCTCTAAGGGTACCCTTAGAGGGCGCTTTTAAAAAAGCGCTCTCTAAGTCCATGTACATTTCCAGTTTATAAGGCGCTTTTGGAAAGCCTTAGAGAGCGCTTTTAGAAGCGCCCTCTTAGGCCCCCTTTAGAGGGCGCTTTTTTTACACAAGCGCCCTCTAAGGTCCTCTTTAGTAAACATTAAAATTATAACATATACTGCATGTCTCTTTATTTTCCCTCTCTATATGCTATTTCGTTTACGTAACTGGGTTTTCTCTCTACTGCGATTACTCTCTACTGCGATTACTCTCGTCCTCCGTTCGTTCTCCCTCCCTCACCGTCGTCGTCGCCGTCGCCTTTTTCTGTTGCTGCGTTCACGTTCACTGAGTTATCTGCGTCCACCGTCACTGTTCACTTTCTTCTCCATCGTTACCGTCACCTTGAAGGTATTTCTCTCAATAGTTTGTATTTTCAGGTGTTTGATTAGGGCATTTTCTAAACTGAGTTTTACATTTTGTGCATTATGTTGATTAATGTTGTTTAGGGCAAACGAGCACTATATGATGTTCATGAGCACCTTGTTGAAAATCATTTTTTGTTATTTTTTTGTGTATGGTTTTGATCACTGAATGTTGTATGTTGTATGGTTATGTAAGGTTTTTTATTTCTGATTGAAAACTGATGTCATTTGGAGTGTGTTTGAGCTTGTGCTTGAAAGTTTGATGATTATGGATGCAAGTTTGTTCATGTTCCAAACACCATAAGTTTGCATTGGTCTTTTGTATGCAGTAGGTGTGTGTGAGTTTGTATTCAATAATGATGAAAAAAAGAGAGAGTTTAGATTGTTGTAACATGAGAGAAATGGAAGGTATATGAATGTGTTTTTTGTGTAGCTTCACGAATATGGTCATTGTCTTACTTGGGTCTTATTGAATCATTTCTATATTACAGATAAAATGGCTAGTAACCAAGACGATACCCATGACGCGAGTGGATCACGTAACAATGTTGAAAAAGAAATCAAACGAGGATTGACTGTTATGAAGTCAATCATTCGTTCAAGAGACAAGGGTGAAAAATTCGAAGTACATTGGAGTGCTGAAGACCAACTAATTGAGCCTAACGGTTCAATGTTGGCAAGTTACATTGGTTTCCTTGTTCGACAACATATTCCGATTACATGTGATAATTGGAGAAGTCCGGAATTGAAGGTTGGCAAAGAAAAAATATGGTCCGAGATACAGGTACTTACCATATATTGTTATATGTTTTTTTTGTTGACTATTTGTTGACCATATATTGTTATAATATTACTTATAATAACACACTCCATGTGTATGTTTTTTAGAGATCCTTTCACATCGATGAAAGCCGGCAAAAATATTGTATTCAATTGGCCGGAAAAAGACTCTGAGGATTTCGATCCTTTTTGTCCAACAAATTTCTCAAGGATGAGGAAGGAAAATTTGTTGAAGCAGAACGGCCAATGAAGTATGCGGAGATTATTTCAGCCGAAGAATGGGATAACTTTGTCGCCAAACGAAGAAACGAAAAATTCCATGTAATGTCTATTAATTATGGTATTATACAATTGTTAAGTTACTTGGTTCTGATATGCCTTAAACTTTTTTATCCAGGAAGTAAGCGACAAAAATCGGAAAAGGGCATCAAAACCCGCGTATCCGTACAAAAAAGGGCGTACGGGATATGCACGGTTACAACAAAGAATTGTGAGTATATTCAAATGCTATGAGCTTATACATTGTCACAATATGTTATAATTGATGATCTTATAATCTGATTCAATGTGTAGCTAGCCGAGGAGAAAAGTGACGCAACATCTCTTCCGGAGCACGTATTGTGGAAGGCTGCTCGGGTTGGGAAGGATGGGGCTGTCGTTGAAGCGGTTCAAAATGTTTATGACGAATGTGTAAGTATATGTAACATTATTTCTTTAATTATATCGAAAATTTTGTTAGACATATAATTCATTTTTAATCTCCTCTAATAATATTTCAGGAGACTTTATCCCAAACCTTACCTTCAACCGAGGTCCAGGATTGCAGGAGCGTACTTAGTCGAGTACTAAATGTTCCTGAGTATTCCGGTCGTGTGAGGGGTAAGGGTTTTGGTGTGACTCCGTCGTCATTTTATAAAAAACCAAAAACAACAAATCCTACAAATAAAGAGGTGATGGAGACCTTGGCGGAGATAAGGGCACAAGTACTCGAACTGCAATAGGAGAATGCAAGGTATAGAGAGGAAAGGTGCGGTTCAGAGGCAAAAGATACTAGTGACCGAGCTAGTATCAATTGTCAACCGAAATTTCCCGAGGTAATTATATATGTTATTATGAAATTAAAATAGCACTTTTTTACTTGACACATATACACGTTAACAATAACATTTATTATTGGTTTAGGGCATTACACCTTGTCAGCTGTATCTATCGTCACCAACTTATCGCATAGTTGGCAAGGGAAAAGTGCACAACACTTCGGGTGAATTACTTCACCATAATCCCCTCCCGGTGGGATATATGAAAGTTTCGGTTTACCTTGTATTAGATACGGACGCGCTTCTACCATTACCTGACGTTGTTTCAGAGACAACGTTGATGCGAGATGCAGTCGGATCCTTTGTTGGATGGCCGTCAGATCTAATTTTCCCAGATGCCGAGGTATATATGTTCTAAATGATTATGAATATTTAGTATTCACATTTCAATTCAGCTACAATTATGATATTTAATCAATCCTTATTACATGGTAATGTTAGACTCCTACAAGACCCACACATAAAGCTGGTAAAGGGATTTCAAGACGCATCGAGTCGGTTGCATCTCAAAAAGAGGTACAAATATATATACCCATTGAATTATATACGCAACGATTCTGTTGCATCACAAAAAGTCATGATTTAATTTATATGAATTTTTAGGTTCCCGGTCGAAAGTTGAAAAAAGCTGGTAAGGATATTCCAACGACGTCCGGGACAAAATCTCAAATTATGATGCGTCTTGAGAAAATGGTGGAAGAGTCAGATATTATGCACGACGCCATCCGTAGTGTAGATATTGATGAAAGTGTTTTCGGAATTGCTCATTCCGAAATAATTGCAAAGGAGGACATGCAACAACTTTTTGAACACGAAGAATTGGGCATCGCTGTCATTCATACATACATATGGTACTCCAATCAATCTATTATTTACTTAGTTGAACAATTTATTTACACATTTCAATGAGTAGTCTAATGTTTATTATGTTTCTATTTAAGGTATATGTATGACACATTGATGCGGGGAACTGAATTGTGTAACCGATTCAATTTTATTGCTGCTTCCCGTATCAACACAACGTTTATAACGAAAAATCCAACATCCGTAAAGAATGAACTAGTCGATAGATTCATGGCGGCCAGCGATAATACTACACCCAGTTTGTATTTTTTACCGTTTAATTCTAGCAACGGGTTAGATTTTCTTTCTAATAATTTCATTCTAATCTATGTATATCTTTTATGTAGAAAATTTTCATGCATCTAAATTTTTGTTTTATTTTACAGTGGTCACTGGGTGTTAGTTGCTATGGATCTTTCGAGACTAATGGTGTATTATCTCGATTCGTTATCGGGTGATTGGAGTAAATATCCGAGTATGAAGAAGACGGTTGACGCGTAAGTGAAATTCCCCTAAATATTCGTGTGTATTTGTATATTTAATTATGTCTGTCAGATTGATCTCAATATACGTTTTTATTTTGTTAGGGCAATACTAAAATTTAGATCGAAAAAGAATTATCGTAATAGGAAGGACATTACCTGGGTCAGAGTTCAGGTATATATTAAGTTTCTTATTTTTGCTTATAATAGTGTTTGTTTTTTGCTTATAATAGTGTTTGTAAGAAATTAACTATATATATATATATTGTTTGTTTTTCTATGTAGTGTCCTCAGCAAAACAATTCGATCGATTGCGGATTTTTTGTATTGAGATTTATGAGAGATATCATTGCGTTGAATCGTATAGACATCCCAAAAATGGTATGGAATAATAACTTAGGGTTTATTTTAATATTATCGGATATTTCATCTAATTTGTTACTAAATCATGAATATGTTTTATTCTCTTAATTGTAGTACTTTGACGAATACAAATCTTACTCAAGAGCTCAATTGGATGAAATGAAAGATGAATTGTGTCAATTCATTATTGATCAAAGAATCATATAGGTTGTAGTTGTTGTACATATATGTATGGAATGTTGTTGTACATGCATGAATATCAATATATTAATGTTGTATATATGGAGGATTAATGTTGTATATAAATGGATTCATGTTGTATATATCAATGGATTAATGGTGTATAACATTGGATTATAGGATGAAATCAATATGAATTTTACACTTTTGCAGCATGCGAACAGGTTCCCAATTAAATACCCACTGTTTTTCAAACAACTTTTTTTAAAATAACTAACACTTTAGAGGGCGCTTTCTGTAGGAAGCGCCCTCTAAACACTTTACATTGACAACTTTAGAGGGCGCTTTGTCCAGAAAGCGCCCTCTAAGGTGGCCCTTTATGGACCACTCCAGAGGGCGCTTTTTTCTGAAAGCGCACTATAATGTGGCCCTTAAAGGGCCACTTTAGAGAGCGCTTTCTCCAGGAAAACAAAGCGTTGTCTTTACCTATGCCAGCGCCACTTTAGAGGGCGCTTAAAAGCGCTGTTATAGGCCAAAATAAGCGCCCTCTTTTCCCTTATTTGGCGTAGTGCATGTGTGTGTACTCAAGCTCGGGTATAGAGCTTCTCTCTCGTGTGTCATCAACCCAACCCAAACAACAACATATACAGATATCCAGGATGCCAGAATGTAATAATAAAAGTAAATAGCGAATAAGGTAAAACGAGTAAGGCATAAAGATAAACGCCTAAAAACTAGCGAGAAAACAACCTAAACTAGGCTTGACTCCTTCAAGGAATGATTGTAGTACTGTAGTACAAAGAACAATATCACTTGCTAGGGAAACAAATAGTTCGAGATAAAATGGGAATGGTTTCTTGGATCCAAGAAGGAGGTAGACTCTGAATCGAAGAGCAAGGTAGGCATTTACCAATATATGGACTAGTAAGACCGCCACTATAGGGTAAAAACCAAAAAGAAAGACTGAATTAAGTGCTCGGGTATAGCCCCCAAGCAAATCTCGATTGATGAGGTGGACTGTCGTTAGACCGTCTCAAAAGAATAGACCAGAATTCCAAGAAGAAATATGATTGATCTCAAAACATGGTATGATTGGATGAATGGAAAATGATTGATAAATAGGGTAGCAATAGATAAGGTAGATTGATGAATAAGAGAGATCACGAAGAATCTGAGTTCTTCTGCCTACATATCCTTATAGTGCAATAAAGAAATTAGAGCTTTCGTAGCTCAGCCCACTAAGGCTGAAAACAAGAATGATTAAGGAGGTAAAAGAATGTGATTGAATGATTGAATGAAATGAATAGACTTGATAGTTACTTGACAAGAATCGCACTAAAGTCTATGAGTAAAGGCGGATACAATAAGCAACGAGTCAAACGTCTCGCACCCAAAGATATCCATAATGAGTGTAGGAAAGCTTTAGTCTCATTCCTTCTTTACCACTTAAGGCTCGTGGCATATAACTATCGTCTTGAATTTCAAGTGGAGAGAGAAGAGTCTTTGTTGTTGTTTCTTGTGTTACTGGAGATCTTAACAATCATTCATTTCAAATTATACTAAAGTCTCTTAATAGAGGTGAATACGGTGAGCGTTGGGTCATTCGTCCCATACCCAAAGATATTCATAATGGGGGTAGGAATTCTCAATCCCACTCCTTCTCTATTGCTTAAGGCTCGTGTCGCACAACTTGATTCATGATTGATAAGTTGTTGATGTAGTCCTTGCTTGTTGCATGATGCTTTATGAAGAGGTAGAGAGACTTGTCAATCATATGATTAAGATTGTGCTAAAGTCTAAGAATAGAGGTGAGTACGATGAGCGTTGGGTCATTCGTCCCATACCCAAGAATATCCAGAATGGGGGTAGGAATTCTCCAGTCCCACTCCTTCTCTATTTCTTAAGGCTCGTGCCACACAATTCCAACTTTGAATTAACAAGCTTTTGCAATTTCCACCTTTGAAGCATTTGCATAATCCGTTGCTTGGTATGATTGAGGATGCCTTGATCAAGAAACTGACTTGAGGCTTCGAGCTCAACAAGTTACAGGGAAAGTCTTATTAAGTGACGAAGGGTCTTTTGGTCATTCAAATTAGACCGTGGGGGATTATACAAGTTCAAAGGATTTAATTGATCAAAATTGCTTTTGATCAATTTGAATCATGGGTTGATTTGATTGGAATAACTAGGTAAGACCTAATCTAATGGTTAGAATTAATCACACTAATCTAAGGGATCATGTCATGATTAGTCAAAAATTCGATTAAAAGCCTATGTTAAAATTCCTAAGGGAACATGTTATTGTTAAGACCTTTGGATTAAAATTCTAAGTTAAACTCTATTCCTAAAGGATCATGTGATTGTATGAGTAAAAATGTCCAAACCCCAAAAGGGTAAAATGATCTTTTGACAAATTTAATGGTTATTGAATCTAAAGTTCTAATTATTAAAATTCTAGTTGAACTCCTAATTGATCCAATTAACCTAAATTCTATCAATCAAAGTTATCTAATTAACAAAATAAAAACAAGTAAAACAAATAAAATAGTGTGGGTCTTTGCAAAATGGGGGTACAGGTCTGGTTTGTATGCATGCTAGAAAAAGAACAAAACAGAGTCCAAATGCATGGGCTTCAGTTGCCAAAGCCTAATGCAGAACAACTTCTTTTCAACTAGGGGGTGTAGCAGAAAAAATTAGATGGAGGTTGTACTGCATTGGGCTTGGAGTGTGACAAGCCCAAACAGAAATAATCCCAAAGATTGGGAGCTGGTTTGGAAAAAACCATAAAAATTTGAATGTACGCTCGCGCCCTTTTCCAAGGCTGCTCAGACTGCCGGCACCGGAGCTCCACCGCGTCGGAAATCGCTTCCGGCGGCGGTGGCTACTAGAAATGAACATCAGAACCAACTTCACCTTCGTCTCTATCTCCTAAACAAAAATCTAAACTCCAAACTCTCTAATTCCTAGCCTAAATTCAATATCTGAGACCAAATCCTCAAGAATCTCTAAAAACTCAAATCTAAAATTCTCCTCCATGAACAAGATTCGAAGCTCCTTATGATAAGGGTTTGCAATAATATGGCGCAAGGTTCATCATAACAACAAAATACGATGAGATGATGAAAAATGAACCTACCTCCGAAGCTGAGACTTGCTCCGACGAGTGTTAGTCGGAGAAGTTGAAGACAGAAAACCACTTGTATAAAGAGGTACGGTTTTGCTTTCACTTCCTTCCGATTAGCTTGTCTTCCAACTCTTCTTCTTCGAAAATACTATGGTGTGATGAGGTTGAGCTCACCCTTCTTAAAGCTTCAATGGAGTTTTGGGAAATTGAGCTTTGAGTGTGAGAGAGAGAGAATTCATAAATGATTACAGAGAATTGAAGGTGATGATTGCAAAAAGTGTAGAGAGTGTAGAGAGTAGAGAAGAATTCAAATGATGATGACGATGAGAATTTATAATGAATAGGCTTGGGATTAATGTGGCTTGGAGTTAGTTATTGACAGGTTTGGAGTTAGCTTAGGAGTTAGTTGGGGTGAACTCAGTGAGTTTATGTGGTTAACTCACTGAGTTGGAAGTTAGATGGTTGGTTTAACTTAATGGAATGTTAAAATGATTGTTTATGACTGGCTATTGCAGGTGAAGACTTGAATGAGATTAGGCTTTGATGTTGGCTTAAGTGCAAGATATAACTATCATGACTTGCAACTGTAGGTTAAAAGTGGTTTATGCCAACTGTGGTTTTGGTTATGTTTGTGCAGGTTCAAGGGTTTGTGGATTTTGTTGCACTTGTTTTGCTGCAGATTTACTGTCTTCACAATGTATGTGGTTGACGTTTGATGAAGTACTGAACTTTGAAGTTTCGTCGAGTGCTTATGGTTTTTCTGGTATTCATGCAGGTGTGCATTGGTGTTGAACTTCAATCCTTAGCTATCTTTAATGATGGGAGTTCATGCTTCAATCCAAAGTCCCATTCTCACAGCAGTGCAAAAATTCCTGCAAAACAAGCTATGAGTCGACTCAAATATGGAATGAGTCGACTCAAATAGAGTTTATCCCAGGGTTGAGTCGACCTATTCGTACCAACAACGAAATAATTCAAAGAGAAACGGGAACTGAGTCGACGCAAGGAGTGGGTGAGTCGACTCAAACAAAAATTCCCATAATTGAGTCGACCTAGGAGTCGACCTGTTTGGACCCGAAACAACCTGGTTCAAATGAAACTGAGAGATGAGTCGATGCAAATATCGAATGAGTCGACTCAACCAGATTTTCCAGAACTAGGTCGACCTGTGACTCGACCTGTTCGGACCCGAAGGTTTTGCATCGAGTCATGAATCGACTCATAGGGTCAAAACTTCCAAAAATGACTTTTTCCAATGTATTGCACCTTTTTTGCACCCTTTTTTTGCATGTAATGAATATTTTAGGGATGGAAATGAAAGTAATTGGCCAATTGAATGAAAATTAATCGACTTAATACATGAACATGGCCCTGACACTTGAAAGCGAGAAACGTGAACCTATAGACCCAAGCATTATTGGCATGACAATAATAAGGTGAATGAATGAAAGTGGATGAAAGTTATGAGACCAAGGATTTGGATTATGAACAACAGACTCAATGGAACAAAATGAATGGACTAAGCCTAGGAGGCTGGGTGAGACACACTGAGTGAAAGATCACATGGGCTTCGGGTTTGAGTCATGTCAAGATCACAATGTCAAGCCACAACCAAAAATCTCAAGCCAAGTGAGAATTCAACATAAATGATACACCAGTATCACGAATTATGGTTAAGGCTTCCAACACCTCAACGCGAGGTACATAATTTACAAACATCCCAGATCGATAGCTAGGGTTTTGAGGAATACCAAGTTCAAAAGTCAACCAACATGGCACTCGTGCACCAATTATCCCTGATTAGGGATTCAAACCAAACACGAGGCTCCATCAACAGTATCTCAAACTATGGGTCCACAACTAGGGTTTAGAAGTCAATGTCAGACATCTACAAAGTCAAACACAAGATCCCGCAGGATCAAGAATTAGGGTTGCAACCCATAGGATGAACAATACCAAAATTTCCAATCCAAACTGTTTTCTTAACCAGAAACCTTGAATCTATGATGTTTGTTAGTCAATGTTAACCATGAATGAATGAGGATGAATATGCATGAGACATGAATGAGGTTAGATGGGTATCCGGTTATGGGTTAGATAAAAAAGCAAAAATTGGGGGGCAAATTTTGGGGTACTACAATCCTTATAGTGCAATGACAAATTCAGAGCTTCGTAGTTAAAGGAACTAGAGCCGGGAGACGAAAAGAAATGTGATCGAAGTATGGTTTGAACCAACGAATAGTGTTTTGAGCTCCGACAAGGGTGAAAAGATGAACCAAGGAGTAAGGTGGCTATTACCAGTACGTGGGCTAGTAAGACCGCCACTATAGGGTAAAGCCGAAAAGACGAAGAAATAGGTGTTTGGGCATAGTCCAAAACATCTCTTGGTTCACAAGGTGACGCAAGAAGGAGCACAAAGAGGTAGTGCGTTTGGCTCAAAGATAACAAGTATATCACATGGAGTGAAGGAAGGTAGAGTATAAGTGAATCATGAAAATGAATGGAGTGAAGTGACCGAAGTCACAAAAATGAATATCTGGTGACAAGTGACTAAGGAAGTATTGTTTGAAATCGAAAGGTGAAAGTGTATTAGAATCCATAATAGAACTGAGATTTATACCATAGATGGAAACAGGTTTAACCGATAAGTGGACTAGTAGGACCGCCACTATAAGGTGTTTATCCAAAAAAGGAGGAATTAAGTGTTTGAGGGTGTAGCCCAAACACCTCTAGGTAGAAATGCGGACTTTATATTAGGTGTCCAAAAAGGGTGTGTATGGAATTCCAAAGAAGTGTATTTCGATGTCAAATGAATAATATGTCATTGGGTGAACGATTTATGATAGAAGGTAGATAATGAATAGTGGAAGATATGAATGATTCCCTAAGGCGGAAGGAGGAATAATTAGAAGTATGCTCGCCAAGGATTCGCATCCTCGTGCCTTCGTATACTCATCGTGCAATGAGAAAGTCAGAGCAATCGTAGTTCGGATCCATGAGAATAGAAAGAGACATTTGTCTAAGAAACGGGGGAATCACAAGACAAACACCAATTCAAGGAATGATTGTAGTGCTGGATAGTATAAGGAATAGTGTATCACTGGATGGGGAACAAACAGTTCGAGATCACATAAGAATAGTATCTTGGATCCAAGAAGAGATAGACTCTGAATCAAAGAGAAAGGTGGGAATTTACCAATACGTGGACTAGTAAGACCACCATTATAGGGTTAATCCAAAAAGAAAGACTAAATTAAATGTTTGGGCATAGTCCCAAACAACTCTCGATTGATGAGATGGACTGTCGTTAAGACGTCCCAAAAGGATAGGCAAGGAGTCCAAGGAGACGTATGATTGATCTTAAAAGGATGGTATAGATTGAATGAATGGAGAATGATTGATTGATAAATAAGGCAGCAATAGATAAGGTAGCTAGCGAAGAATCTGAATTCTCATGCCTACGTATCCTTATAGTGCAATAAGGAAATCAGAGCTTTCGTAGTTCAACCCACTAGGGCTGAAAGCAAGGTGATTAAAGGCAAAAGAATGATTGGACAATTGAATTGAAATGATTAGAATGGAAAGTGAGTAGACTTGACAGTTGTAGGATAAGAATCACACTAAAGTCTATAATTAAAGGGGCGAATGCTTTGAATATTTGGGGCCTACGCCCCATACACAAAGTCGCTCTAGACGAGGATAGGAGAGACTCCGTCTCGTCATTCCCTATTACTTAAGGCTCTTTTCGCATGATACTTCTCTTAACTGACAAGTTACTGGTGAAGAATCTTCATTGTTGATCCTTGTGTTTATGTTGATCTTGTGTGAAGATGACTTGGTAGTTTAATCGATTCGTATTGCGCTAAAGTCTATGAATAAGGGAGAACGCTTTGAATATTTGGGGCCTACGCCCCATACGTAAAGTCGCTCTAGACGAGGATAGGAGAGACTTCATCTTGTCATTCCCTATTTCTTAAGGCTCGTTTCATACAAATTGAACTGTGTTTACCAAGTGTTAACCTTTGATTTATCTTGCATAATTCGCTGCTTGATGTGACTGACGATGCCTTGATTGAAGATCTTGACTTGAGGCTTCGAGCTCCACATCTTAGAATAAAAGTCTTATTAAGTGACCAAAGGTCTTCTGGTTACTCACATTAGACTGTGGGATTATACAAGTTCAAAGAATTTAATTGATCAAAATTACTTTCGATCAATTTGAATCGGAGGGCTTGAAATGATTTGAAATTTTAGGTTGGAACCTAATCTAATGGATAGAGTTAGTCAAACTATCCTAAGGGTACATGTTGTGGTTGATCAAAGTTGATTAAAAACCCTAGGGGAGAATGTTGATGTTGGTCAAAGATCTTGAATAAAAATCTATGTTAATTCTATTTCTAAGGGAGCATGTTATTATAGTAAAAATGACAAAATTACCCCTAAAGGGAAAAATAGTCAATTCACAAAAATATGGTTATTGAATTAAAATCCTAATCATGAAAATACTAATTAACTCAATTAGATTCTAAACTATTTTATTACCTAAAATTCAATTAAATTCTAAAATATTCTAATTTCTAAAATTCTATTTAAATCTAATTAAGACTCATTAAAATTCACATTCTAAAATCTTAATTAAACCTAATTAGACTAATCAATAATCTAATTTACCTTTAACACCCTAATGGAATTGATTAAATCCTAGTTCTACTAATCTAATTCTGAAAATTAATAAACCTAAGTGACTAATTAATTCCTAGTAATACCTAACTAAATAATTAGGATTTACTATCTAACAAACCTAAATCTAACAAACAGTTAACAAGCAGAAAAAGCCTAAAAGGAATGGGCCTCGTGGGGGGTGAGTTCTAAAGAGGTAGGGGTGAGACCTTGACCCATGACGCATGGGCCTTCAAGGCAAGTCACCTAAAACGAAGCTCTTCCGTAGGCCACCGCGACGGCCGTCGCTCCATTTGGCGGCGGCCACCAAAAGCCAAAATTGAGCCATCAAAACAACCTCCTCACCATGCTCTCTCTAAATCCAACATTAATTTTGACCAAAGGCTCTCCCAAACTTGAGCCATCAAACTATGAACCCTAACCACTCAATCTCAAATAAAACTATGGAAGTGTTAATTCAAAGCCCCTGGGATTGCGACTTTGGTTCCACTCCTCACGATCTGTTGTCTATGCATGAGAAATGGAAGAAAATAAAGGATCAAGAACTCACCGTAACCAGAGGTTTCGACGGAGACATGTAAGCTTTTCTATGTCCTCGCTTCTGGTTCACCTATCACTTCTTCTTCTTCTTCTGGATTGAGTGAGACCTTGAAGGAGTTTAAGCACAACAGGTTTGAAGCTCTAATGGTGAGCTTCAACTGTTTTGGAAGTGTGTGTGTGGTGAGGGTGATGGAGAGGATTCACAAATGGTGAGAGTGAAATGATTGCCAAGGGTCCATAAATGAGGGAGGTGGTGTTAATTTATAGGGTTTAGGCTTAGATTGATGTAGGTTATGAGTTAGTTATGACTTAGATTTGGAGTTAGCTTGGGAAACATGTAGGATGAACTCGGTGAATTCAGTTAGTTAGCTCATTGAGTTAGAGGTTGGTGCAATTCTTAAGTTAGTTAATTGGTTTTTTTGAATGACTGGCCGCAGCAGGTTATTCTGAGTGAATTATGTGGAATTGTTGTACTCGATGACCTACTGAAGTGGTAATGCCTTGTTTCAATTTCAACTTGGTCATTTCCTCTTTGGTTTTTTGTTAGGTCTGCTGGTTATTTCATGAAGTGTAACTTGGACTTCCTATCTTGGTGACATTCTCTTTGATAGAATCAGGTTGAATCTGTTGCAATAACTGTATCATGCCCTGTTGTACTGTAAATTGTAGTTACATGGCTTCTTGCTTATGATGACCCTTGTTGATATGCATGGCCACAAATGGATTTTTCTTGTGAAAGTTGCAGGTTATATGCAGTTGCAGGTGATGCAAGGGTAGGTTAGGTTTGCTGAACATTGGCTCAATAGTTCAGATGAATTGGTTTTCCTATTTTGATGTTCATCCTTAGATTTGAGCCACATGTAGCCTGCAAGTGAATAACCTTTACAAGCAAGTTAATGCCTTATTGCTTCTATTGATGGTGATGACCTGGTATGCGAATAAGCTCCATGTTGGCTCATGCTTCTTGTATTGGCCATGAGTATGTCCTTTTAGTTGCCACACCCTTGTATACAGGTTTGTTCTCTTTCATTTCCTTTGGTCTTGAGAAAAGGTAATCTTGATGGTTATGTACTGCCCATTATCTTGCAGTTTTCCTCATGCTGGTTCCATGATAATTCAGGATGGTGGTATGGAGTTTCAAAGTCTGGTTCACACACTACAGGATCTTGTTTACAAAAGTTGGGCTTCTCCTTATACTCTACTATCTCACTGCTGACAATGACTAAACTATTTGCATGATGATTGTTGTTGTAAGATGTCCATTTGGCTTGCTATGTGTTGAGGTGGTTTGGTGCATCTCATGGGATATCTATCTTTGATTTAACAATGCTTTAGCATGTAACTTGTAGCATTGCAACCATGGCCTCATGGTTCTATTTTGATCCTGTCTAGATTGATGGCTTTTTCTAGAAGGTTTGTGGATTCATGACCATCTACCATTCTGATTTTGCTTCAAGTCTTGTATTTTGGTATTCAATTTGGAAAGCAAGGCTTTTGGGTATTTTGTTTTGGCTTATGGGGTGATGATATCACTGACTTGTAACTAGCTTCACTGTAGGGTGGTCTTAGGTCTAGTATGGGCAAGATATAGGGTTCTAGGCCATGGTGTGGTATGTGGCATACCTCATGTTGTAGGCGTTTGATGCAGAATTCGCAGCAGGCATAGTTCTGCTTAGACTAATGGTGTGTTAATGTGTGCTGCTAGAAACTGAAGGGAAATACAGGATGCATGTTTGGTGCTACCTATTATTGGCTTGCCGCCTGTTGCAGATGTGTTGTTCTTGTGCAAAATAGTCCCATTCGTATGTAACCTACTCAACTCCATTTCTGGTTTTGGTTTTGATGCAACTTGGCCTGATGTTCGAATTGCTGAAATATTTGGATGCATAAACCATATTTTCCTAAACCATGCTTGCATACATGATTGCCATGATGATGTTGGCTAACAAAGTGTCTTTTGGTTTTGTTACATGACTAATGGTTGGTATGCTTGACAGTTTGTAGGCACATTCCATGACAAGATCATGGTTACTGCAGGATGCTTGTCATATTGAATCCAAGATCAAACCCATGTGTGTTCCCTTGTCCAAATGGCCAATGTAAGTATAGTATTTGATCATGACTATGGTGTTTGGTTGTGGTAGATGTAGGTCCTATTTGGCAAGGGAAAAATGGTTGGCAAGGCAAAAGGTCCAAATAATGACATGGTGAGCATGAGGTTGCAAATAGGCCAAGTTACATGAAAATGAAGAAACAAAGCAAAAGCATATCAAATCACGACTTTTGGATGATGAATCAAGGCCATGTAGGTTAGATTAGGTCTTAGGTGGCCAAAAATGGATGAGTTGACCTTGGTCAAAGTTGACCAAAAAGTCAATTGTTGACAAAAGTCAACACTTGGTAAGAGTTATCAAAATTTGTATTTTTCATGTAATGGACACCTTATTGCTTTGTAATGGAATGGATTGGTATTGAATCTTGATATTTTGTATGGAATTGAATCTTGAATATGACTTAGGATGCACATGAATGACTCGAATAAACCAATAACATGAATCACCTTGACTTGCATTGACAATGATAAACATGAACCAAAGATCCATAAACCAAACACTAAACATTGAAAAATGTCATGAAATTGACTTGGATGGAATCAACATGAATGAACCAAACAAACCAAGGGTTAAACACTTGGAAGTTCATAGGACCAAAGAATTGGTCTAGGACCAATGGCCTTAAGAACATAGGGATAGAACCAAACCAAAATCAACATGAATGAACCAAATACAAGGAGTTATGATGGGCAATGACCAAGAACACAATGGATGATGAATTGGGTGGAACTAGGGTTTGAAGACCATCTAGATGAAGAATCAAGTTGTAAGATGCCTTTAAACCAAATCCTCCTTGGTTGGGGTTACCTGAAGCATTTCAGGATCTTTTAATCAATCAAGATGCTTCACAGACAAAACCAAAGCTTCATGACCAAATCTTCAAGCATTACGGTTATAAAGCCTTGAGGATTGCCTGGATATTCCTCTATTGACCCCATACCTTCATCATCCATAAATTAGGGTTTTGAAGGGCCCTGAGCTTTGGTGCAAGTCCAAGCCACACCTTCCTAGTTAGTACACAAACAAACCCTAGTTCCACAAGCCAGGAATTTGGAATCCATGGTAACCCCTTGAGAGAATGAATGATGCTTATGCATGAGTTATTGATGTGTGCAACTGGACCCTAGTCAAGTGGTTGGATGGAGATAAGAAAAAAATGGGGAGGCAAATTTTTGGGTACAACAACAGGTGTAAGACCCCAATTTTGACCCTAAGATCCCTCATGCAATCTCATCATATGCATTAACATCGGTATCATACCTTGGCATCCTCCTTACCCCTATTTCATTGGGTTTGTTTTGGGAGAGATCACCAAGCACAATGTGATTGTATCATACTTAAATATTTATCATTTTACTAACCAAAATACCAAAAATATGCCTTTGTAATTGCCTAACTCTTTTTTAGGTAGGGCATGGTCCCCATTGGTCTATCAAGTTCATATCTAGGGTTTAAGACCCTCATGTTTTAGAGCACAACCAAGGATTGATCCAAAAAGTCTCTAAGCATCATATATGAGTCCCCATGATCTATACATGTTATTTTGATCAAGTTTTCTTCAAGAGTTTGGAGTTGATTTGCCTTGGAAACCCTAGTTTGTTTGGGTATATTGAGTAACTTCTGTAAGAACAAAGTTGATTCTATAATGTATCTCTAAGATTTTGATGATAACAATAACATTTTGATGATAACAATAAGATTTTGGTGATAACAAAGGACGAAACAAAAATGGTACTCTAACGAAATTTTTATTAAGTATGTAGGACTCTGATCAAACAATCAGATAGATAAATACATCAGATACAGAATTCAACTATCAGATGCTACTCAGAGAAAACACGTCTAGAAGGTTCTAACTCTAATCAATAAAGGTACCGGCAAATTAGGAAGAAGTCAGCAACTCTGGTAAAGAAGACTGAATCCAGACTCTGAATCTGAAGAAGTCAAGAGCATAGAGAAACTCTGATGTGGTCAGATAAAAGCAACCTCTGAAGTTGAACTCTGACTAACAAGACTCTGATACAAATTCACCGGTTCAGAACGCATAACCATGAAGAAATATGGTTTTGGAAAGAAAGTATTTCTAGAAGGAAATTATGACGCACACAAAACTGTTTTGGAAAGAAGCAAGGAGAGTAATGACAATAAACATTCTTCAATGACCAAGATCCTGTCATCACTCCAACGGTTCTTCTCAATGCCTATATAAAGGAATGAATACTTCACAAGAAGACACACCTGAGACACACAAGAATATAAAAACTCTCATTCATTCTCTCTCATTTTTCACGAGCTGCTGCTCTCACGTGAAAAGCTATTGTTCTTATAATTCTGTAATATTTTCTTTTTGTTAGAAGCACATTGCATTACAAGTCATATTTTTTTTGCTAAGATATTTCCTCAAGTGACTCTGTGCAGTCTGAATACTTGAGAGGGCTAAGGGATTATTCTCTTAGACGGTTGTTTGTGTAATCTTTCAAGATTAGTGGATTAAGACCTTTTTGAAGGAGAAATCACCTTGGCAGGGTGGACTGGAGTAACTTTGAATTTCAAGCGAACCAGTATAAAATTCCGTGTCATACTCCTTTTTATTCTCTTTGTGTATGATATCTCAAAAAAGTTTTTATTTCCAAAAACAATTCAAACCCCCTTTCTTGTTTTTCCCTACCTTCAATTGGTATCAGAGCTACGACTCTGTTATTGATTTTCTAATCAAACACTTAACAATGTAGAGATATCCAGCGTGAGAAAAACTATGGCCAACACCAATGAAAGATATAGTTACAATGCTAAACCTCTAATTTTTGATGGAGAAAAATTTGATTATTGGAAAGACAGAATTGAAAGTTTCTTTCTGGGCTACGACGCTGATCTATGGGATATAGTCACAATTGGCTACACATCACCTGTGACTGGCCCTGGCATTGCCATCCCCAGAAGCAAAATGACAGATGATCAGAAGCGCGAATTCAAAAACCATCACAAAGCCAGAACGATACTACTAAATGCCATTTCCTATAATGAATATGAAAAGATCACCAACAGGGAAACAACTAAAGAAATACTTGACTCCTTGAGGATGACTCACGAAGGAAATTCTCAAGTCAAAGAGACAAAGGCTCTGGCTCTAATTCAGAAATATGAATTCTTCAAAATGGAGGACGATGAAGTTTTAGAGGTAATGTTTTATAGATTTCAAACTTTAATTGCAGGACTCAAAGTTCTGGACAAGGGCTACACAACTGCAGATCATGTCAAAAAGATAGTCAGAAGCTTACCAAAGAAATGGAGACCCATGGTCACAACCTTAAAGTTATCCAAAGATCTGAACAATATCATCCTTGAGGAACTCGTCAGTTCACTCAGAAGCCACGAGATAGAACTCGAGGAAGATGAGCCTCAAAAGAAGGTCAAGTATGTAGCACTGAAGTCCAGATATGAAAGACGCAAACCAGAAAGAAACAAAGCCTTCCAAGCTGAAGAAGAAGACAATGACGACTCTGAAAAGGAAGACTCTGACAATGAAGAAGAGTTATCCCTTTTGACCAGAAGAGTTAAACAACTCTGGAGAAAAAGGAATAATAACTTCAGAAGACCAAGACCCAAGGGAGATCGCTCAGAATCAACTTCTAGAGGCAAGTCAAACAAAGAAATAACATGCTATGAATGTAAGGAAACAGGTCATTACAGAAACGAATGTCCCAAGCTGAAGAAACAAAGCTCAAGAAGAGAAAATTTCAAGAAAAGTTCATTCAGAACCAAAAAGGGACTGATGGCCACCTGGGATGACAGTGGATCTGATTCATCCGAATCAGACTCTGAAGAACAGGCAAATGTTGCACTCATGGCTATCACCTCCAGAAATACATCAGATGAAGAATGTGACTTTGAAGAGGTATTTTCTGATCTTTCTCGCTCTGACCTTGAATCATGCCTTTCTGAAACTCTAAACTCATATCAGAAACTTAAACAAAAATTTAAGGGTTTAAAAGGAGTTCTTGAAAGAACTATCAAAGAATGTGATAAGCTTGAGATAACAGCTTCAGAACTACAAGATGAAAATCAAACTTTGATAAAAGAAAGAGACTCCACAAATAAACAATGTTTAAAACTTGAAGAAGCATTATCTCAAGCCCCACAAACTTCTAACACAATGATATATTGTAGCGGGGTTTTCGTTACTTTTAGGTTTATTGACTAAACCAAAAGTCAACATACAATTCGAGTCGCCGCCGCACTTTTATTTGTCCAAAGGAAAGGCTAAAAAGCGAACAAAAGTCAAGTAAGAAGTTTTTCAAATCAAAAACTAATAAAAATGTCAGAGATCTAGGTAAGGGGTTGGTTATGAAATGGGAAGGTTTTACGCACCCAAAACATCCTTAGTACTCTAAGGGAACCTCTTTTGCAAATATGTGTTGTAGGTTGGTATTTGTGAAAAGACTTGTGCAAAAGATTGGAGGAATGAGAAGAGAATAGATTATATTTACAAATTTTGATGTTTGAATGGATGAACCCATTGCCTACGTACCATCACAAAGGAGGATCAAAACCTCGTAGTTCGTGGTAAAAATTTCAAAGATTGGTGAATTGATTTTGATCAAAAGCCTTAAGGTCTTTTTTATCAAAGGGAGAAAACTTAACCTAAACCAACAATCCACCATGTGAGGAAGGCTTCAACATGCTAGTGAGGGGTTAACCCTATAATAATCATGGAAGGCTTATAATCCAACACTAAGGACAAGGTAAGATTTACATCAACCACTATGCTAACTCAAACCTATGACTAATTTTTTTGAAAAGAGTGTAACAAGTGACCATTGGAACCACAAAAACAACTTGAAATGGGTTATATTTACAAGTTAAATTTTCTTACAAAATGAGGTCAAAGTTGGATTAAAGTTTATTTACAATGAGTATTTATGAAAATGGTTTTGAAAAGTCAAAGGCATAAAGCCTAGGTTTCTAATTTGAAATAAAGTCAAAGTTTTGAAAATTATTTTGGCTTGGTTAGAGGGGGGAAAAGAGAGAAGGGCTATTCCTAAAGCATACAAAGATAAAAGGGGAAAGATAACCCTTGGAGTTCCTTTTCTTGGAGTCATATAGAGATGACTCAAGATGCTCCTTTCCTTTGGATTTAGCACACAAAACAAGCAATTAATAGTTTGAATTCAAGCTCCTAATATCTTCATTTGGCTTGGCTCTTAACTTGGCTACTCATGACAATGGTCCTATTTTCACAATCTTAAGATGAGGTTCCTATCACACAAAAGCACGCATCAAAAAGCTCATAACACAATAAAGGGAATGGACCAAGAATAAGTTTGAGGAAAAGTTCTTTGAGATCAACTTTGAATTTTAGCATTCTAAAGGCATAAGGCCTAGTTGCTCTTCAACAAATTTTGCATTCTAAAGGCATGAGGCCTAGTTTCTCTTGAACTCCTTTAAGCATGGGTAAATCCTAATTCTAAGTCCTTTCTCCTTATGTATTTTGGTTCACATCAAAACAAACACAAACAACACAAAATAGCAATATATTTATATACAATAATGGGCTCAAATGAGCAAAAGAAAAATGACATAAACATAAAATATGTGCTCAAGTGAGCAAAGTGAAAATCAAGATGAATAGTGAGCAAGAAATAAATGACATTAAAAGTAAATGACAAGAATTTAAAAGCTCAAATTAAACTTAATAGTTAGTAGAGTTATGTTAGCTTGTCATAGGACAATGTAGCGCTATGTTAAGCAATCGTAAGTGGACTAATATAGTAGTCACACCTATCTGAGGTCGGTCAATAAGAATATGGGCAAAGAGCACAAGTTAGAGGTCATGACTAGTAAGCCAAGCTCCATAAACTTTCCATGCAAAACAAAAGGGGAAGGGCCTTGTATTGACTTTTGTTTATTTGCTTGACCAAGAAGTAACCTATCTTTGACACAAAATAACTCACTTGATCATGGATCAAATTGAGTTTGGTTTGGATCAAAGAAGGTTAAACTTCTTATTTGTCAAGACCAACCTCAAGACTTTAACTCATTGGCCATTTAGGGGAAGAAAGGGATGAAGATGAAAGGGAGGGGGTAAGAAGTCAACAACCAATCCCAATTGATCAAGGGATAACTCATCCTTGATCAAATTCATTCATCTTTTTAGGTGATGATCCTTAAGGATTTTGAAACCACAAGATCCAATGAATTTGATCAAAGTTGAATCAATTCAACCTTGATCAACACCAAACAGAAGAGGAATCAATATAACAAGTCAAGAAGTCAATAATATTTTTTTGGTATTTTTTGAATTAAAAGAAAATACAAATAAAAAATAAACAAACAAAGTTGAACCTCAAATTCAATTCAAAACAACTTCAATGAGTCCAATTAAATTCTCATAGGTTCAACATAGTGAAACAAACTTTGACTAATTTTCTCACAAATTTTTAAAAGCAGAAAGTAATTAAAATCAATTAAAAACAACCAAAAATAGCATAATATGAATTAAAATCTCAAATAATCTCAAAACAAACAAGAAATTGTTGAGACTATTTTTCATTGACTTATCATGATCTATAGATGCTATGAAAATATTTTTGTATTTTTTAAAAGTCAGAAAGTATTTTAAAATGAATTAAAATCATTAAAAACTAAGTAATTCATAAAAAATATCAAGTGAAGTCACAAAAATAATTAAAAATCATAATATGAAACTAGATTTTTCAAGAAAATTTTTAGAGTTGGTCTCATATTTTTCTGACCTCAAATGAATTTTTAATGAATTATTGAAAATAGAATGAATTAACAGAAAATAAAAAGAAAATGAAATAAGCGGAAAATGCTGAGCCATTAGATCCACTTCATTAATTGACGTGGCAATGGTGCACGGCTTGGATCTGAGGACACATGGTACACTCAAGTCAACAGCGCCACATAATGAATTAAAACAAGTAATTAAAACGGACGCGTGAGATTAGATCGTGAGAGAGAGATCCAAAGGGTCTGGTTAACACACGTGGTGGTGGTGGAAACCACCGTCTTCTCCGGCCAACCACACAAACTCCGGCCAGATTTTCAGGAAAATAAACCTCAACGAAAATGAAAAACAAGGACATGGAAATGAAGCTCGTGTGATGTAGATTTGTAGCGGGGTATTCGCTACCTTTAGATTTATTGACTAAATTAGAAGTAAGCATATAATTCGAGTCGCCACCGCACTTCTATTTATCCAAAGGAAAGGTTAGAAAGCGAACAAAAACAAAGTAAGAAGTTTTATCAAATCAAAAAATAATAAAAATGTCAGAGATCTGGGTAAGGGGGTTGGTTATGCAATGGGGAGGTTTTAAGCACCCAAAACATCCTTAGTACTCTAAGGGAGCCCTTTTTGCAAAGTGTATTGTAGGTTGGTATTTGTGAAAAGATTTGTGCAAACATGATTGGGGAGATGAGAAAAGAATATACATATTATTTAAAATTTTGTTGTTTGAATGGATAAACACATTGCCTACGTACCATCATAAAGGTAGGATCAAAACCTCGTAGTTCGGGGTAAAAATCTCAAAAGATTGGGTGAATTGATTTGATCAAAATCCTTAAGGTCTTTTGTTATCAAAGGGAGAAAACTCAACCTAAACCAACAATCCACCATGTGAGGAGAGCTTCAACATACTAGTAAGGGATCCACCCTATAATAAGTATGGAAGACTTATAGTCCAATCACTAAGGATATGGTGAGGTTTACATCAACCACAATGATAACTCAAACCTAATGACTAATGTTTATGAAAAAGGTTTAACAAAGGTGGTCATTGGAACCACAAAAATCACTTGAAGTGAGTTGGATTTACAAATCAGGAGTATTCACAAAATGATGTCAAAGTATGAATTAAGGTTCATTTACAATGAGTATTAGTGAAAAGAGTTTGAAAAATCAAAGGCATATGGCCTAGGTTTCTAGTTTTGAAAACAATGTCAATGTTTGCACAAAATGACTTTGGCTTGGGTTAGAGTGGAGAGAAGAAGAGAAGGGCTAGTCCTAAACATGCAAAGATAAGAGAAGAGATAAAACCCTTGGAGTTCATTTCTTGAGATCATAAAGATGATTCAAGATGCTCCTTTCCTTTGGACTTAGCAATTAACTCAAGCAATCAAAAGAATATTCAATCAAGCTCCTAGGATCTCCATTTGGCTTGTCTCTCTTAATTTGGCTATTCATGACAATGGTCCTTCTTACTATCTCAAGTTTGGAATCCCTATCACACAATAACAAACAATCAAAAGTTTCACAACACAAATAAGAGAAATGGACAAAAGAAAGAGTTTTAGATTAGGGGTCCTTTGAAGTCAACTTTCAAGATTTAGCATTCTAAAGGCATGAGGCCTAGTTGCTCTTCAACAAGTTTAGCATTCTAAAGGCATGAGGCCTAGTTGCTCTTGAACTCCATTAAGCATAGGTAAGGTCCTAATTCTAAGTCCTTTCTTCTTCTTGCATTGGTTCACACAAACAAAGACAAAACAAACACAAAGCCACAATATATTTATTCACAATAATGAGCTCAAGTGAGCAAAAGAAAAAATGGCATAAACATAAAATATGAGCTCAAGTGAGCAAAGGGAAAAGGCAATATGAATAAATGAGCAAGAAATTAAATTGCAAGAATTAAATGCTTGAATTAAAGGTTAGTAATTAGTAGTTAGTGTTAGTGTGTCATAAGGCAATTTAGCGCTATGTTAAGCAATCGTAAGTGGACTAATGTAGTAGTCACACCTATCTGAGGCCGGTCAATAAAACTATAGGTAAATAAACACAAGTTAGAGACCATGACTAGTAAGCCAAGCTCCTACAACTTGCCATGCCAAAAGAAAAGAAGGAAAGGCCTTGTATGGATTTTAGGTTTTTTGCTTGACCAAGAAGCAACCTATCTTGGACACAAAGCAATTCACTTGATCTTTGATCAAGTTGAATTTGATTTGGATCAAAGAAGGTTAAGCCTCTCATATGTCAAGGCTAACCACAAATCATTAACTCATTGGTCAAAATAAAAAGAAGAAGATGAAGATGAAATGAAAATGTACAAAATGAGAATTCAAATGACATAACCAAAATACAATGGTCAAATGTGAATGGAATCAACATCAACCAATGGTAAATAGAATTCAAATTCAATTCAAATCAACTTGAACAAGTTCAATTGAATTATCATAAGTCTAACATGGTCAATCAAGGTTTGACAAATTTTCTCAACATTTTTTGAAAACAGAAACTATTTTAAAACAATTAAAAATCAAGAAAAATAATACAAATGAACTAAAATCTCAAATAAATCTCAAATCAATTAAGAAATTGATGAGAATATTTTTCATAGACTTATCATCATTCATATGTGTTAAGAAAATATTTTTTGAATTTTTGAATATCAAAAAGTATTTAAAATGAATTAAAAACTATCAAAAACAAAATAATTCACAAAAAATATTAAATGGAATCACAAAAATAATTAAAAATCAGATTATGAAACTAGATTTTTAAAGATTTTTTTTGCAATTGGTCCCATATTTTTGTGATTCCAAATAAAAGAGTTATGAATATTTGAAAATAAATGTAATAAAAGAAAATAAAATAGAAATTAGAAAATAAGGAAAATCCACACGCTTGGATCCACTTCATTAATTGACGGGGACAATCCAATGGCTTAGAGGTGTGCTTCCATTGTGGTCATCAGTCAAGCGCGTTGCAAAATGGATTTAAAAAAGTCAAACAAACAAAAGGCCAGAATTAGAACCTAGGAGCCAGATCTGAAGGTTAAGGATGTTCCACGTGGGGACGGTGGTGGAAACCACCGTCTTCTCCAGTGAGCCAATAGAATCCGGCCACCAGTTGCAGGTTTTTAAACCTCAACTAAAATACACGTGCCTTATACCAAAATGAAGTTGGGGTGATGTACATCACCCCTGTAACCTAGGATTTCTCTCAAGATCTCTATGGAATGAGAAATCTGAAATGGAAAATCCAGGTGTTCAATCTGAAATGCATCAATTCACAAAATCAAAACCATCATTGGCTTTCCTCTCACACGAGGACTTCAGAGAACCAAATAAACACAAGAAAATCACAATATATGATGAGATATGGATCAAAACAGTTGAGCAATGAACCTTTGAAGTGCAGCTTTAAACAGCACGGTCCACTCAATCTCTTGCTTGTAGTTTGATCTTGAGGTATGATGTGAATGCAAGACTAAGGAATTAGTATTGAAGATCAACTGATTTTGTTGAAATTCAAACTTGAAATGAGAAATTAAAAATGAGAATTCCTTTGGTATGGTTGGGTTTCCAATTCTGCAGAGCTTCAGGTTGATTCAAGGATGAAATTTGAATGAGGCAAAGCTCTTATTTATAGCTGAAGTGCAAGCCATGAGGTGCCAAAACCGTGTGCATGAAGCTCTGGGTCCTCCATGCATGGGCCTGTACAGGCGCATGTGAGGCCCAAAAACTTATGGAAATGAATGCTGAACTTACTCTGAAGTGAAATGGATGTGTGGTTTGAATGGCAATTGCTTGTGCATGAAGATTCCAATTGAAATGCATAATGGATCACAAATGTTCATCTCTTCGAAAGTCACATATAAAAAATCTAAACATAGGCATGTGAGTAACGGTTGGAAAGAACTTGACATAAGGAACAAAAGCTATGTTGGACGAAAATACATTTGGAGTTTGGAAATTTGTGAAAATTGGCCATGAAGTTTGATGTACAAAACATGTCTTTGAAATTTTTTGTCAAAAGTGACCAACTTCAAGCCCTTCTGTTTCAATGATGCAAGCCTCAAATGAAAAAACCTCCAACATAAAAGTTGTAGATATTTTCAAGATGATAAATTTGAACGTATATTTTGAATCATTTGGATGTTTTATGAGAAAGTTATGGGCACTTGAAGTTGGACTTTTTCAAGATTCAATGGCTTTGGTCCAAAGTGACCTATAATATTTTGTATAATCACATGTGTTTCTTTTAGGATTATGAAAATTTGTCCAACATAACATTTGAAGTAGATATCTTAAGCTTTCAAATTTAATTGGTATCACCTCAAAGTCATAAAAAATGAAGAAGTTAGGTCCTTGGGAAGTTGACCCAAAATTAGGGTTTTAGTCAAAATGACCTATAATGTTTTGAAATGAATGATGATCTTCCAAGTTTCAAATGGATTTTTGATGAACATGAAAGTTGTTCATATAGTTCTTAATAACATTTTTTCTCTATGGGTCATCTTCATTTGACAAATACATCCAAAGTTAGGTCTCAGTGGATTTCAATTTGGTCAAATGACTTGACAGGTCAACTTCTCAAGTCCAAATTTCAAATCTTGATGAATGAATGATTGAGGATACTCACATAGGCTCATATATGCATAAAATAATGAATGAAATAACTTCCCTTGATTGGATTTGATCATAGGTTGAGGTTGCTTCATGAGCAAGGCACAGTCAATGCACAGTTGAATTAGGGTTTCCTTGGGAAACAAGCCTCAAACCCTTTGGTTTATCTTGATCAACATGGAAAATTAAGATACTTGGGAGACATATATGATAATTGATAGATTTTGAACCATTGTCATGCTTGCTTTCATCTTCATCTGGCCACTTCAATGGGCATAGGAGCCTCCTAGGAGCAAGGGATCTCATGATTGCTTGTGCTTCAAAACAAAACAAGTTAGTGACATATTTTTGTGCTTTTGGTTAGTAATAAAAATAAGAAAAGCAATAATATACAATTCAAGCATGCTTGGTGGTCTCAAACCAACTCACACAAGTCCCAACCCAAGGGTTAAGGAGTCACACATGCTATGATCCTTGAGGCAATGCAATGAGCAATGATATGATGCCATGAGGGATCTTAGGCTCAAAATTAGGGTCTTACAGATGCCCCTATTTAAGGTCATTCTAGACGGAGATATGAAGGTTAAAGTCTTCATCTCGACGAGGTAGAATGGGCTTAAATAATAACAAAGAGACGAATTTTGGTCCCTAAGAGACCTCATGATGCAAATGTATGCATGCAAAAGTTAATACTTTGTGGGGAAGTATGGCCACAAAGGAAAAGAAATCAGGAGAAACTAAAAATCCATAGGAGTAATACGCTCACTAGGGAGACAGAGACTCTAGGGAGAAATAAGGGGAAAATGCGTGAGCAGGTCACGACTTAAATACTTGCTGTGAGACACGAAGGGATTCCATGAAAATAAATCAATGGAAAGACTCGAGCTGACACAAAGGTGCATGTATTGGGGAATATGCCAATACAGCAAACTACCCACAAGGAATATTTCGGATAAAAATCTGGACTCGGATGGGGAATGTCCAATAAGGAATTCAGCCGAGGAAGAAACAATGAGATATTACTGGTTACTGGGAAATAAACTCAAAGAGACATGTGATCAAAACATCGGTATAAGGGTGAGAGAACAAAACGCTCAGGGGGAAAAAATATCTAAGACCGGTATAAGGGTGAGAGATATCAATCATCCAAAACATCTGAGGAGGACCTAAAAGGTATATCTCAACTCAGGAAAATATGACTCCACAGGGGACAAAGTCATAATAGGGAGCAGAAGGAAAGAAAACCAGGGATACCGGTTACTAGGTATATAATAGGTGACCAACCAGGCGTGAATTGGGAACATATCCAAGACACTCATCATCCGAAAAGGAGGGATAAAAAAGAAAACTTGATTTATAGGATGGACGTTCAATTTCACAAGGGAAAACGAATCTTACTCGACTGGGGAAGAAAAAGACTTCGACTGAAGAGCACATGAGATATATTATCTATTACCGTCAGAACATAGATAACATACTCGTCTGGAAAATTATCCACAATCGGTTACTGGGTTAATAAAGGATAAATCAACCGGAAAGAAAGAACATCAGGATACCGATTACTGGGTATAAAATGATGACCAATCAAAAGGAGAAACAATCATTACCAAACAAGGGTAAATGAAAGACGACTCGCTGGGGATATATTGACAAAAGCAATGATCCCAAAGATATATCACCAGTTACTGGGCGATATACTCAAAAATGGAGGAATATCAATACTGAATATTGGATAAAGATAGCCAACAAAGAGAGGATTACATCTACCGGTTACTGGGTAGAAAACCACAAAAAATAGGACATACGACTACCGGTTACTGGGTAGAAGGCCACAAAAAATCCACTGGGGAAAGGATGAACAATTATTGGTTACTGAGCAATCGAACAACTAAACCACAGAGAACTGCAGGGGAAATAACAAGAAAGGAGTCAATCTAGGAACAAGCTAGAAATACACAATCAAAAAAGACTCAACCCAATGAGGATATAACTCAGGGAGTAATTCCATCCAGATACACAAATGAGGAGGAAACTGAAACAAATATCATCCACGAGGACATAACTCAGTGGGGAATATAGAAGGAAAGATAGACACTTTCTGCTTATGGGGGCTGACTCTATATGGAGAGATCAAACACAAACATCTGCTTAGGGAAGAATATTTCACCACTTGCAGGAGATAACAAACAAAGATATACAATAAAGAATGCAATATGAATATCTGAATGTTATAACTATGCATGTATATGCGTGGTTTATGTATGATTAATGCTGACAAACAGACATATCTAACACAAACAGGTCCAAGAAACAATGGACAGACATCCGGTATAAAATCTCAAAAGAGAGAAAGGCCAGGCCCACAGGAGAAATCCAATCTGGTGGGGAGCCTCAAATACCAGGAAACACCAATCACCGCTGGGGACAAAGACCACCGCTGAGGATCAGAGACCCCTGTTGGGGATCAGCAAAAGGTCACAACTACCAAATGATAGGGGTCTTCCAACAGTTCTCGGGAACATGCAGAGATATTGATAAGATCTATCAAAGAAGAACTCTATAGGGAATCTTATCAGGCAATAATATGAGATTCTGTGGGGAACAACCACCAAACAGAAACACATCAAACAAGCACTCTCTTCTAACCGCTGAAGAAACATCTCTGCTACCGGGAGAAGGAACAGATTGCTCCGCCAGGGAAGGAAACAACACATCTTCCTCAATACTCGAAAATGTCTTTCACTCGGAGGGGACGCCAATGTCAAACTAGGAATCAGGCAAAGTCAGCTGAGGAACACACAGAGTCACCACCAGGGATTTGCTGCTGAACAGACAAAAGATCCAACATAGAGGAAACTCTATTGGGGAGCTCAACACGGATAATATTCCATTATAGAAGAAACTCTATTGGGGAACTTATCAAGGGATGATATGAAACTCTATGGGGAACAACCACCAAACAGAAATTCCAACAATCAACACACTTCCTCTTATCTACTGGAGAGATATCTCTGCTAGGAGGAGAGAGGACCACTGCTCCGCTGGGGATGGACACAACATCTTCACCACCAGCTGAACTTGAAGGAAACTTTCCAATAAGGAGGGGAAACAAAATAATAGGCTCTGATCAGGCAACTCCACTAGGGATAGACTGTAGACGATCATACTAGGGATAATCTACCGTGAGCAACCTTACTGGGGATGAGTTGTAGGCAAACCCGCTGGGGAGAAGCTATAAATCAACCTGCTGAGGATTTCCACTCATGCTGGTAATTCCTGCTCACTCTGCGGGAGATTTCCATTTATACTGGGGGGAAGACCAACTTCCTCATGAATATATAGCATATCAACTTTTATCAATCTATAAGGGATTTTAGGTCAATCCACTCAAGGGATGACAACCATATAATTGATAAAACACAAATGCTAGACTCAGACTCCCTGGGGAGTTGAGGATATTAGAGGTATACACATCTCTAAGAAGATCAAGGTCAAAACTCCAGATTCTCTGGGGATTTGACGACGTACCGCCCTCCTTTGCGCTCACTGAGGAGACGACCTAAAAGATGATAAAGAGGATACAAACATGCCAGAATATGAACAAATGTCTTACCCTTTTGGAAATCGTACTATCCTTGGGAGAGCACTAAAGACATTCCATTCATCCTTTCAGTCATTGTGAATGTTCACTTTGTTTAAAAACAGTTTATAAAAACTTTATTTTAAAACAATGATACTTGTCAATTAAAACATGCAAACATTTGTTAAGCAGAAACAAATAAGAGTGCAAAGAATTGGATAAAGGCTCAAATTTATTTGATGGAAAAAAGGGCTACATTGAACATAATGATCGTTTCTCCACCAATTCTGAATCCAATGTATCTGAAGCTTCAGTTGATGATGACTGAAAGAGAATCTTTAATAGATGACTGCTGGT